>NW_024080632.1:8858266-9142526 GCF_003009895.1 Hyaena hyaena | reverse complement strand
CCCCCCCCCCCCGCCCTCCGCACCTGATCCCGTGGTTTCCATTCTGCTGACCCCACCTCCAACATGCTTCCAGAACCGAGCAGCTCTCCGCACCACCGCACCCCGTCCTGACCGGCGAGGAGGTCCCGCCGGGGCTCAGGGGCCCCGCCGTGGGCGCCCCGCGGAGCTGTGCCCGCAGACCCCTCTCCCACGGGCGCCCCCGCGGCCGTGCCAGCGACACCGGCCTTCTGCCCCCGCCCGCCGGCCGCCCCAAGCCCTGTCCAGCTCCTCGCTGTGCTTCCTTTGCTTGTGCATCGTTCCCCGGAGGCGGGGGCCGGGTCCCCAGCAGGAGACCATGACCTTCCCCACGGGGGGCCGGACTACGGCACTAGCGGAAGATTCCATAGAGGGGGGCAGGTCCCGGAGCTAGAGGTTCCCCGGCCTCACTCGGGGCGCATGCGCCGTGCGCGCGGGGCCCTTCCCGGGGCCGCGAGGCGCGCCAGAGCCCCGCCGCCCGCCCGCTGACCTGGGAGAGTCCCTCGGTCCTGTTTTGTGACCTTGGTACCGGCCGGCACCGGCTGACTCCTTTTTCTTCAAGGGTGTCCCCTCTGGGTTAGTCTGGGGCTTTCTCCTCGTTGGGTTGAGGGGACGCATTTTGGGGCAAGAACGCCTCGGAACTGAGGCGGCCTTCTCGGCGCTTCGTGTCAGCGGTACGGGACGTGCCTCTGTCGCATTACAAGTGATGCCAACCTTAGCCGAGGCCGTGTCTTCTGCGTTTCTCCACGGTCAAGTTATGATACACCCCCCCCCCCCCCCAATATTTTGGATCCATGGAGTTCTACAAAAGACCATACTTTTAGTATGTCCAAGATTGTCCACCAGGGGGCGACCTTCACCGATGTATCTTTATGGGACCAAGTCCCAGGTTTCTACAGCGAGGGCTTGAGGCTGTACCGGACAGGTGGGGAGGGCTCCCCCGGCCCACTGCCCCAGGGGAGCCCTCCGCGGTTGCACAGCCCCTGGGGACAGATCCCTGGCTGCGCGTCGCGGCCAGGTGTCGGGGGGCGGGGCGGGTTTGGGGGAGAGGGGGTTAGTGTTTTGCTTCAGCTGGTTAGAAATTAAGAAGCCAAAGCGAATGTCCTTCGTCCTTCCTGCCTCTTGCGCAGACACCTTAGAAAAGGCCAGGTAGGGGGCGCCTGGGTGGCGCAGTCGGTTAAGCGTCCACCCTCGGCTCAGGGCATGATCTCGCGGTTCGTGGGTTCGAGCCCCGCGTCGGGCTCTGTGCTGACAGCTCAGAGCCTGGAGCCTGTTTCAGAGTCTGTGTCTCCCTCTCTCTGCCCCTCCCCTGCTCACGCTGTCTCTCTCTCTCTGTCTCAGAAATAAATAAAACATTTAAAAAAGTAAAATAAAATAGAATTTTAGTAATTTCGATAAATACTTATTTAGTAATATTATCTAATAAATAATCATTGGACAATTTTTCATAAAATATAATCATTTTAATTTTTAATTGTCACATACATACAAAGTAAAATGTTACCATCTTAAGAATTTTTTTGTTTTTAAGATGTTAGCCTTGGAGCCAGACTCATCATCTTCTTCTTCTTCTTTTTTTTTTTTTTTTTTAAGTTTATTCATTTTGAGCAAGAGAAAGAAAGAAAGCACGAGCAGAGGAGGGGCCGAGAGAGGGAGAGACGCAGAATCCCGAGCAGGCTCCACGCTGTCAGCACAGGGCCGGTCGCCGGGCTCGAACTCACAAACCGTGAGATCATGACCTGAGCCGAAACCAAGAGTCGGACGCTTAACCGACGGGGCGTTTTTAAGTAGTGTTCGTGACATTCACATTTTGGGGCGTCTGCCTCCAGAGCTTTCTCATCCTGCTACCCTGACACCCCTCGCCCGGTGAACAACTCACCTTTCTCCTTCCCCGTCTGGCCTCTGGCAACCACCGTTCTTTCCGTGCCTGGGTTGGACCACGCAGGGGCCCCGTGCAAGTGGGGCTGGACTGACCTTGTACTTCTGTGACTCACTGACCTCGCTCAGCACGAGGTCCTCAAGGGTCGGCCATGTTGACAGGTGACAGGATGTCCTTTCTTTACGCGGCTGAAAACGGCTCCCTTGTGTGGACAGACCAGGTTTCATCTTCCCACTCATGCACCCTTGGGTGGCTTCCACCTCTTAGCCCTTGTGATCAGAGCGGCTATGAACACGGCTGCACAGATCTCTCTTCCGGACGCTTCCCAGATGCCCAGAGCCGGGATTGCTGTGGCGTTTGCTAATTCGACTTGTAATTCTTGGAGGAAACCCCCTTCTGTCTTCCGCAGGGGCTGCCCCATGATGCGTGTGTTTTTGTTGAAAACTTTTACCTCAGTAAACCTTAATTTTTTTTTAATTTTAAGTTTATTTATTATTGGGGGAGGGGAGAGAGGGGCAGAGGGAGAGGGAGAGAGAGAATCCCAAGCAGGCTCTGCACCGTCAGCGCAGAGCCGGCGGCCAGGCTCGAACTCACAGACCGTGAGATCATGCCCTGAGCCGAAACCCGGGGTGGGACGCTTAACCGACGGAGCCACCCAGGCGCCCCCAATAAAGCTGATTTTAAAAGGCAGGTTAAAAGCTGGGACACGGTTGGGGCGCCTGGGTGGCTCCATTGGTTAAGCGTCCGACTTCAGCTCAGATCTCATGGTTCGTGGGTTCGAGCCCCGCGTCGGGCTCTGTGCTGCCAGCTCAGAGCCTGGAGCCTGTCTTCAGATTCTGTGTCTCCCTCTCTCTCTGCCCCTCCCCTCCTCACGCTGTCTCTCTCTCTCAAAAATAAATAAAATATTAAAAGAAAAAAAAGCTGGGACACGGTTGACAACTCGTGTGGGCCGGTGGAGGAAGCCATCTTTCCTTCCTTCCCGGGTCACACGGGCAGAGTGTCACGGAGCCTTCCCGTGTCCTCGGAGCTCCAGACTCGTTTCTGGCTCTAATTTTACCCTCTGAGACCAACAGGAAGATTAATAGGCAGTTTTTCATGGCTCCCAGGCCTTTAGGCAACCCCCCCCCCCACACCCCAAATAAAAATAAACACCCCGGTCCTGGCCCAGCCCCATGCATGTGCGCACTGCCTTCTGTCTCCCGTAGCCCTTTCTGGAATCGCACATCTTGGTTGGATGTTGACTCAGAGACAGTTTTCAGTGAAACCTCACAGGCTGGCCACGCAGGCCGCTTCTGTCCCAGCCGGGACCCCTCCTGTGGGGGAGCCGCCAGGGGCCCGAACTGGGTGGTCAGCTGCGGATGGAGGTCAGACGGCTGGAGGAACGTTCTCGCCTCTTCCTCTCCCAGCCGCAGGCAAGGCCCGGCGGGTTGTCTGCTCTAGGCCCGCGGCGAGAGGACGCCTCCTTCAAGGCCTCCGAAGGGAGGAAGGCATAGGAGCTGAGGCTGGGACCCCCCTTATCCGCGTTCTTGACCCCCTTCCTCCTCGGACCCCCAAGCGTGGGAGAAAAAGCACAGTCCACTGAGGACGGGCCCCCAGATGGTCTCCGGGCTCCTGCCAGTCCCCAACAGGGTTTCTAGAAGGTGGGGCGCTGAAGGGAGGGCAACGTTTGCAAATGGGTGGCCCTTGGGCTGGGACTTGGGAGCCACACAATGTTTTTTTTAAAAGTTTGAGTTCATGGGGCGCCCGGGTGGCTCAGTCGGTTAAGTGTCTGGTTCTTGCTTTCGGCTCAGGTCATGATCTCACAGTTTGTGAGTTCAAGCCCCTCACAAGGCTCTGGGCTGACAGCGTGGAGCCGGCTTGGCATTCTCTCTCTCTCTCTCTCTCTCTCTCTCTCTCTCTCTCTCTCTGTCTCTGCCTCTCTCCTGTGCCCCCCCTTCTCTCTCTCTCTCAAAATAAATAAATAAATAAGCTTTAAAAAGAAAAGTTTGAGGGGTGCCTGCGTGGCTCAGTTGCTTAAGCATCTGACTCTTAATTTAGGCTCAGGTTATGATCTCGCAGTCCATGAGTTCGAGCCCCACCTCGGGCTCTGTGCTGACAGCTCGGAGCCTGGAGCCTGCATCGGATTCTGTGTCTCCCCCTGCCCCTCTCTCTGCCCCTTCCCTGCTCATGCTGTGTCTCTCAAAAATAAATACATATTTAAAAAGTAGTTTGGGTTCATAACTAACATTTCAAATTTAGGTAATTCACAGTCTCTCGAACGATCACATCTGGGAGCAGGTTGGTTTCCACCTGGCTGGGGGTGTATAGAGCTGAGCAGAGTCAGGCAGGAGCCTCTAGCGGGAACCCTCACCCTGCCTTACACTGGCTTTCCCTGCGTTTCTTCACACCACCCGCCTGGCCCCATCATTGTATGTGTTTGCGGACCCTGCTCTCCGACTCACACATTTTTCCGAGTTCACAGAGCCTTTGGTGACTGTCCAGTCCAAGGGTGTCAGCAGGCTACGGCCGGAAGGTCAAATGTGGCCCACCGCCTGGTTTTGTCAATAAAGTTTTATTGGCACATAGCCATGGCCACCTGATTAGATCTTGTCTCCGACGGCTCGGACGCTCCAACAGCAGAATCTGGCAGTTGCCAGAGAGCACGTGTGTCTCACAAAGCTGAAGTGTTCGCCGTGGGGCCCCTTGAAGACACGTTGCTGCCCTCGGACCTGGTCACACCTTTCGTTATGAGCCAGCTGAGGCCTGGAGGGGGAGGATGGCGTGAGATCATCGTCAGTAGCTGACATGGGCCTCTGAGTCCAGAGCGTGCTTCCCACTAGATCCCACGTGGGGGGGGGGGGGTGTCCCTTTGGCCCCTGACACCTCAAGGACCACCTGCGCCCCCCCGACGGGGACTCCGGGCCCTACTGACAGCCCCCGGGCCCTTCTCCTCGCCCGGAGAGGCCTCTCCTCCATGGGCTGGTGCCGCCGCCGCGGGGTCTGGTTCCCATCACGGCTGACAATGGGGCCTCCGCACCCCACCCAGGCCCGAGTGTGTCTGTAAACCCTGACATCATTAACACCCCATCAATCGCCTTGGCCCAGGGCTGCGGAGGCCTCCATCTGGAATTCGGCCCTGGCAGAGATCAAAGTCTGGCCTCCTGGAGCCCTGCCCTGGGGGAGAAGAGGAGAAGGGCTGGCTGCGCTGGGGAGGCTGCAGGGAGGGAGGTGTTGGGGTGGCGGGGGGTGGGGGCGAGGGGGGCTCTGCTTTGCCCCCCTCTGGGCTTGGCCCGGGGCCTCGCGGATTCCTAGGGCCTGGGGTCCCGACAGCTTGGTGCGGGGCCTCAGTGTGCATTGCTGTCCCCCTGGGCAAGCACTTCATCTCTCTGGGCCTCAGTTTCCAGATGTAGAAAATGGGATTATAGTTCTTCCAGTGAGAACTCAACGGGTGTGAAACCCATTAAAAGTTGTAAAGTTGAATAAAATGATACGGTGTTGGAGATTTCCCTTAAAAATACTCACGGGGAAAATCAGAGCAGGGGTGAGGGGTGGAGAAGGGAGGGCAGAGATCTCACAAGATTGGCAAACTGTTGATAATTGTGAAATCCACTCTCCTTTCTACTTCTGTGGGTGTCTGAGCATTTCCATAATCAGGAGTTAAATGTAAAAATCCGTAAAACTCCCCAGCTGGGCTCTGTGCTGAGTGTAGAGTCTGCTTAAGATTCTCTCTCTCTCCCTTGCTCTCTGCTCCTCCCCCACCTCACGTTTTTTTCTCTCTCTCTTTCAAAAAAAAAAAAAAAATCGGGGCACCCAGGTGGCTCAGTCGGTTAAATGTCTGACTCTTGATTTTGGCTCAGGTCATGATCTCACAGTTTGTGGCTTTGAGCCCCGCGTCAGGCCCCGTCCTAACAGTGTGGAACCTGCTTGGGATTCTCTCTCTCCCTCTCTCTCTGTCCCTTCCCCACTCACTCCCTCTGCCTCTCTCAAAATAAATAAACTTAAAAAACCTTTTTTAAATCTGTAAAATTCTGTAGAAATGTGTGGGGCAGTTTTTCTTTTGTTTGCTTTTTATTTTTTTAATTTTGGAAGAGAGTGGTGTTTCCTGATTGCAAGAAGATATTTCGTGTCCCTGCTCATCTCTCAAGTTCAAGTGTATGTTGGGGAAGAGCGATTGGAACTGGCTTCAGGGTGTGTGTGTGTGTTTGTGTGTGTGTTTGTGTGTGTGCTTGTGTGTGTTAGCTGCACACAACTTTCTGGAGGGCCTATCGTATGCTGGCCCCCGAGAGGGCTGGGTTATGAAATGAGAGCATCCCCCTTAGCCAGAGTGATCTGACCTTTCCCCTCCCCTCCTGCAGACATCCTCCCTAAGCCTTGATGTCGCTGTACAAGGTCAGAGGCAGAAGGGGTGACCCCAGGCCCTTGCCACCTTCTCCGGGTCAAGGCCACGCTTTAGACTCCACGATCCTTGTCACTGCATTGCCAGCTGTGCCCACCTCCCCGGCAAGCCCAGACCCGCATTTAAGTTTGACCCCCGTCACCCCTACCTGTCCCTTTGCTATCAGGTCACCACATTTAGCAAATAAAAAACACAGGATGTTCAGTTAAACGTGAATTTCAGATCATCAGCAACCAGTTTTCAGTATAAGTATATCCCATGCCATACTTGGGACATACTTATACCAAAAAAAGTATTTAATGGAATTCAAATTGAACCTATCTGGTAACCCCATCCTGGTGTTGTCTATCATTCATTCATTCATTCATTCGAACACTTTCCAGATGACTGGCAATTGCTGGAGATTGGTGAGTTTAGTGTCGGTCTCTAAGAATCTTCCCTACTCTCCAGGAAATCCATAACTGCCAATGGGTGTCAAAGATCTGAGCAGAGTGTGTTGGGAGCTCAAAATAAACACAGCGGAGGATGAAGACTAGCTGCTGGCGGAGGCAGGGCGGGGCCCGTGGAGTTGACCGTAGGGCGGCGGTGGCGAGGTCAGCTGCACCCCTGAAACTATTTTCTATAGTTCACGGCGAGCAGCCGGCCCGCGGCTCAAAGTGAATGGGCGATTCCTTGGAATCAAGCCTCTGTTGGTTTCTTCGTTGTTCACAGACTCAGGAAGCACCTATGAGGCACCACCATGTCCAGGGCACCCGGTGAACGAAGCAGACGGGGCCTCTGCCCTCGTGATCTGTGGGGACACATAGCAAACATGCATGTGGATAAATGACTACATGACGTCAGCCGGGGATACGTGTTAGGAAGGAAAGGAAACGGGGCACGTGGTGCCATGACCAGGGCGGCAGGAGGGTTGGATCTGCCATGAGGTCAGTAGTCACCACCCTGTGCTGCACCTGCTGTTTCCCTTACCTCGTGTAAACACTCTGCGTGTATCAGCTCAGCTCATTCTCACACCAGCCGGAGGTGGTAGGCACCATTACTGTCCCCGTTGGCCACATGAAGACGTCGAGGCACAGAAAAGTCACATCATTTGCTCTCGGAGCCTCCACTTCCTCATCTGTAAAAGGGGGACTCACGGACCCCTGTGAGGATGAAAGCCGCTTGTAAACTATGAAGAGTTTGGCATGTGAGGGCCTTTGCTGTCACCTACCGTGCGGATGCATGTTACCTTTGCTAACAGTCGGGCGGCATGTGCGAGCCTCGGTTTCCCCATTAAATGGAAGTGGGTCTGTCCCTTGTTGGACAGTGAAGACCCCAGAGGTGAGCCCCACGCCTCATACAGCCTTGTTCTCTCAGCACCTGACCCAGCTCCCGGCCCGTAGCAGGAGTACATTCTGCTCTCAGTCACAGAAAATTCCCCTCTGGAGGAAACGTCGTGCTATTGTCATTTGTGCCCATTCTTTCTCCAGCCTGATGTCCTGCTCACCGTGGGCTTACTGCGACCAGATGCATTTGGCAGCTAAGGCCTGGGGCTTTCCTGACTCTGGTCCCCTTCCTGCCAGAGTTTTCATGGGCTCAGAACCAGGCACAGCTGGGGGGGGAGGGGGGGACCTAGAGGGTCCTCAAGAGTCCAAGAGTAACTTTGCTTTTAATTTTTTTTTCCTTCTGGCAATACCGGGAACCACCCAGCCGAAGCCCCTGTGCTTACAAAATACCTAAAACTTTTGGATCATAAATAAAAATGCTGCTTTCTGATCAAAGTCTCAGCTTTCCTTGCGCCACGACCTTTGGGCATTTCACAGAAGCCTAGGGTTCCCTTCTCAGAGTGATGTCTTAAGTGCCTTAAATAAAATACAGAAGACGGGGTGCCTGGGTGGCTCAGTTCATTGAGCGTCTGACTTTGGCTCAGGTCATGATTTCACGGTTCGTGGGTTCAAGCCTCGCATTGGGCTCAGAGCCTGGAGCCTGCTTCAGATTCTCTGTTTCCTGCCCCTCCCTGACTTGTGTTCTGTCTCTCCTCTATCTCAAAAATAAACATTAAAAAAAGATGTTAACAGTATATTTTTGATAACTGATGAATGATATGAGTCAGGTTCAAGATGGACATCTATCCCCAAGCAGGATAAATAAAAATAACCCCATATCATAAGACAACTGCGGAACCCAGAGCTGAAGAAAATCTTGTCATTGACTGAAAAGAAGGAAATGCCAACAAAGGTCGGACATCACAGTTCTCAAGAGCAACAACAGAAGATAAAAGCGCTAAGAACCTTCCTCGAAGTGCTGAGAACACAGTATCCAACAGCCCAGAATTCTATACCCAGTGAAACTATCCATCAAGGAAGAGGGCTGAAATCGACATTTCCATATAAACAAAAGGAAAGCTTTTTATCATCAGCCGACATGCAGAAATAACTACTAATGTCTATACTTTAGGAAGAAGAAAACCAAGTTCAGGAGGAAGACGAAGCGTGGGGGACGGGAAGAGGTGGTGACAAGAAATTGGTAAATATGTGTGTAAATCGAAATGTACAAATTATATAAAACAACAATGAGTGTGTTTTGAGGACATCAAACTTCATGGAAATAAATATTATCGCTGGATAATTTAAATAAAAATATGCTAGAGGTGCTTGGGAGGCCCAGCTGATAAAGCATCCAACTCTTGATTTTGGCTCAGGTCATGATCTCATGGCTCATGAATTCGAGCCCTGAGTCCAGCTTTGCACCTGCCTGGAATTCTCTCCCTCTCTCCTCTCTCTCTCTCTCTCTCTCTCTCTACCCCCCCCCCACTCTGCCCCTCTCCCACTCACTCATTCTTTCATTCTCTCTCTCTAAATAAATAAACTTTAAAAAATATGCTAAGTGTTTGTACTGCTGGAGAGGAAGGGATAGATATTGGTTAACTCAATTGTCCACAATTAGCTCTAAGCCAAGGGGACAAATTAAAATTTTAAGTGTAGACACTAAAATAACTGGGCCAGAATCCCAACCCATGAAAAAGTAAAAGGAGAAAATAAATAAAACTAGGTCAATCCAGTAAAAAGCAAAAAAAAAAAAAGGGGGGGGGACAAAAATGCATAGAAAAAGCATGATAAATGTTAGCCATAGATCCAACTATATCAGCAATCACAATAAATCTAAATGGATCAGTAATACCAGTAAGAAGTGTTGTCTTGCTGGATTAAGAACAACAATTTAAAACAATAACCAGCTACGCACTGTTTCTAAAAGACACAGCTAAAATCGTTAAGTGCGCAGAGAGATAAGTAAGCACAAAAAAACATAAGCCGGGTGAATACAGAGTGCAAGCTCGTGTGGTTCTATTAATATCTGGCCAAAAAGACTTTATGGCAAAGAACACTCTCAGAAATAAAGAGGTTTTGGGGCGCCTGGGGGGCTCAGTCGGTTGAGCGTCCAGCTTCAGCTCAGGTCATGATCTCATGATTTCAAGTTCGAGCCCGCATCGGGCTCAGTGCTGACAGCTCAGAGCCTGGGGCCTGCTTCAGATTCTATGTCTCCCTCCCCCTCTGCCCCTCCCCTGCTCGTGCTCTGTCTCTCAAAAATGAATAAACATTAAAAAAAATTAAAAAAGGAAAGGAAGAGGCTCCCAGTACAATGTTAAGAGACTTAATTCCCAGGAAGCTTAATAATTTTAAACTTGTGTGCACTTAACATATCCCAAACCCACAATTACGGTGGAAGATTTTAACGTGCCTCCCTCAGTAACTGAGAGCCGTACCCGATGTAAGAATGCGGGCTATGGGAACAGCACAATTAACAACCCAGATCTAATGGACACGCATAGACCCCACAATTAGAGTCCACACATTCTTTTGAAGCGCAAGGCCGTTTCGCACAATTAATGACGGGAGAGGGGGCGTTGGAGGCAGATGGTCACAGACCAAGCTTCAGGAGGGTGTGCGTGTGTGGTTTTGAATCCTGCCTCTGGGGGCTTCGCTCAGGCGGGGACGGATGGACTCCTCCAGGGATATGATTATTTGTAGGGTGGACACTAGAGCTTCGGGGGGTGTGGGGGAAGGGGGTTTGGGGGGAAGCCGCACGTATTTTTCTTCAAATGCTTTTTCCTTTTCCTTGGGAGCAGGATGCCTTTTCCAGGGTTGACCAGGTAGGGGCTTCCCCCCAAAAGATGGGGGGAAGAGGGGTTTTTCTTAGCTGCAGACCCAGAGGGGACAGTCAGCCAGCCTCCTCCCCGGCGCCGCCCGGCCTTAGGCTCTGCCCATGGCCCTCAGCTGCTTTCCTCTCGAATTTCTTTGCCCCCGGGAGGCAGATCCTGCCATCTCCTACCCAGGCCATGCCCGAGTGCCGTCCTGAGCAGTCTAGAGGGCGAGAGTGCTCTGTCCTGTGGGCTCACCCTGCCTGAGCTCTTCGGACTGAGACTTGCCCAGCCGCGATCACTTCTGTTCTTCGGGCCCACTCCGTCCAGCCCCGTGTTCTTCACTGAGCGCCTACTGTATGCCAGGCCCTGGGCCTGTCTAGCGGAAGAGTCAGGACGGGGGCTTCAGGAAACGGAAAAAAAACCAAGCTGCTCTAATTGGCCGGTCCTTTCCTGAGGGCCTACTGTGTGCCAAATGCAATTATTCTTTCTCTCTCCCCCTCTTACGTCTCTGTGCCCCTCGGCCTTACCATGTGCTGACTCCTGATCTAGAGGCTGCGAAAAAGCTAACAAGCATGAGGCGGGAATCTGAAATATCTGTGGATTCATTCATTCACTCACTCATTCATTCATTCACCCATTCATTCATTCGGCAACGGGGTCCCAAGCGTTTTTATGGGCCAGGGGCCAGCCTGGGGGTTTGCGGGGAGCACACACTTTTAGGCAGAGGCTGAGAAGTGTTCACAACTTCCACCCAATATTATTGGCACCTGTTATGTGGAAACCACTCCACGTATTCTCACTGACTCTTTCCACCATCGTGGGGGAGCTAAGAAGTCGGACTATGGCGCCTGATGGCTTGAGTTTGAATCCAGCCTCTGCCACTTGGCAGCTGGGTGAGCTCAGGCAAGTCACTCAACCTCTCTGTGCCCCAGTTCCCTCGTCTATAAAATAGGGCTAATAAACGTCTCTCCTTCGAGGGCTGGCTTAAAGATTCGTATTCATAAAGTGCTTGTCAAGGTACCAAGCATAGAGGAAAGTTTATATAACTCTTTGTTAGACAGCAAAACAGTGTAAGGAAAAGAAGGTCATCACCTCCATTTTACAAACGGGAAAACTGAGGCCCAGAGAGGAGACTTGACCAGCGTCAATGTACTGTGTATTTCACACATTCATTTTTCAAATCATAAATATCTCAGTTTTATTCCAAGATGATCATATGCACATTATAAAAGCCAAATATTCCTGAAATCTTGAACTTGATAGTGACCCGTTTCTCAACTCTTAACCCCCTCGAGACTATGATTTTTGAGAAGTTGATGCTTAACATTTCAAGATTTAATAAGAAACGCCCACGTTCATATATATACATTTACTAACTGCTTTTGTTTCCTTAGGAACGCATCACAGACACGTTTTCGTGCTCATAGAGATCTACCTTGTTCTTTAAGCGGCTCCCTCGCATTCCAACGTGTGGGTCCCCTGTAATCCATCCAACAGCCTTCAGTGATGGACAGGCGCAGCCTATCACATAATCCGTTCTCAAAAACCACCTAACAACACATGGCACATGTTACCATATAACACATTTATTATACGTAACATGCATGTTAACACAGCTCTTTTTGTACTATACAACCGACCAGTAGGGGGCGCACCGACCATCCCCACACTGCAGATCTCATGTCCGTTGGGGGCAGAGGGGATGAATGAAATGAAGTTTTCAGCCCCTCCACGCCTCGCGGCTCGTCTCTGGGTCTCAATTTTTCTTGAGACTCTTCTGTGTAGGTTTTTCATCTCGTCTTCACCGAAGGAACACAGGGAGGCCAGTCCTCCACTGGGGAGGGGACCATGTAGAGCTGGGGCGGGGGGGGCATGAAGGGCTGGGGGGCATGAAGGCCCTTTGTGTGCCTGCCCGGCGCCCGCTGCCCGCCCCTTTTTGGCCTGGCATCACAGTAAAAGGAGGAAGCCCTTTGCCAAGCACTAATGGATGTGAGGCATCTTCATCTCAAGTGCACAAAAAATTGGGCTTGTTTATTTTTCAGAAGAGATGGGAGGAAGTGATAAGGCGAGGCGGGGAGGGGGAGGAGGGAGAGGAGGAAGCCAGAGGAGGAGAGGAGGGGAAATGGGGAGGGGGAGGGGAGGGGAGAGTAGGGGAGGGGAGGGCAGGTCTGAGATGGTTTTTAGGTAGTGCTCCTCCCCAAGGCCAGTTCTCTTGTGCCTTAAGCTGCTGGTGAGAATTAAGTGAGAAACACGGGGAGCTCTAAAGAATCACCGACCACCCACCACCCCAAGGCCGAGGTACAGCAACCCCCCCCCCCCCGCTTTCCCCCTCCCCAGGAAGAGGCTGAGAGCCACACCCTGTTGAGAGGGCATGGCCATGGCCCACCAGATGGCAGAGGAGCTCTGTGGTGCCATGCTGGCAGAACTTGCTGGAAATCTGAGCCCCCCACCTTCCCCCGGGGGACCAGGCAAAGCTCCCCTGGGAGGTGGCTCATTGGAGGTGGGGCTCAGCCACAAAACCATCTGGAGAAGTGGGTGGCGCTTGGGGGCGCTACCGCCGTGCGCTGCGGGAGCCGGACGCGAGGGGGCGCCCCGGAGAAGCCGGGGGAGCAGCCCGTCGGCCCCAGGGAAGAGCCCTTTCTTCTTGCAACGCCTCCCGGCGCTTTCTACCGGCAAAGCTTAGTCTCATGCCGCCTGGCAAAGGGGAAATGTTTTAAGAGGCCCAGATTCCTCTTCACAGAGCAGGCAAAAAGGTTAATTTGGAACGAGAGGCGATAAATCGCCTCCTCCCCTGACAGCGTCACCTCCTCTTTGACGACTCAGTGTCCACATAGACCCTGCGACACACATTTTTATTTTACATACGACGCCTGAACAGCACCATATTCCTGTCTTACGAGACAGAGCCATGCTTCTTACGAATAAATCCTCACTCTTTTCTGCCCAGCGAGGGGATGCCTGCTCCCCAGATTCACCACGCCTGTAACTGTAACCCAGTGGCCGAAGATTCTGTTCCCTAAAGGCTAAACTGTAACGTCTAACAGTCTATAGGCTGAACTGTAGGATTCTAACAACTTGTCTATAAAATAAAAACGGAAAGCAGAAGACTACGGTCAGCCTATAAAATCAAGCAGAAGCAAATACAGAAATGTTTATTTATATTATAATATAATAAGGACAGCTAGACAGCATACGAACATTTGTTACATATAGAATTTTGGAACAAGCAACTAGAAACTACACAAGGTCGTTACATCCCTGTCTGTACTCGCAGCCCTAGATCGTAATTGGTATCCAGCACTTTCTTCTTATAGGACTCATTCTGTATGTCCCTATTCTTGGTGGCCGGGGGGGGGAGGGCTGGGGGCTCCCAGAGAACCCCCTGGTTCCGGAGAGAGCTTTGCCTGCCCCCACGGTGTGCAAACAACCCAATTTCCACTTGGTAGCAGGGATCGATCACTCCAGCCAGTAAATCACCCTTTTGTGTTTTCCCTGCGGCTCCGTGGGGTCAGGGGTTGCAACCATCCAGAGGGTGCTGTCGTCTTCTGCTTCCGCGGAGCTGCTGGAGTTATCGGTGTGTCCTCTGGGCCACCGGCTCCGCTGTGGGCGGCCTGCGCTGCAGCCTGACTCTCTACAGAGCCCCTCTTGGTCTGGTCCCCACTCCAACGGGCCCTAATTCCGTAGATGGGTCGAAGTGGCTCACGCGGACATCATCGTCACCTCCAGAATCCAAAAGGGCCCAACGCGCGTTGCATCCGTGGTTCTGGCAGAGGTGGCTCGAACCCCTGATGCACTGGACCACATGCCGGCTGGACTCCGGGCGTCCCTTTCCGTGTCAGCAGCTGGTTCGAGCTAAACCGTTTCGCTCCCCTGCCTGTTTCTTCATCTATCAGGTGCAGCGTCTTGGTCTGTATTTTACTCATCTGCAAACATTCATGGAGGCTCTTCAAGGGGCCGAGCCCTTTGCTAGGCACGGGGAAATCAGAATGAACTAGAAAGACCAACTTGACATTAAACTATTTGTAAGAAAACAAAACAAAACAAAAAGAATGAACTAGAAAGGCACGGACCCTTTCCTTAAGAAGACCTACAGACCCAGCCCAGCACTGGAAACTCCCGTCTGGCTTAATCGGCCTAGACATTGTCACATCTTATCTAGCCGCAGAGACTTTCTGCTAACAAAGGACCCTGGAACCCTGCGCAAGCCACGCGGCATCGCAAAAACGCTTGCGAACTATTTCAGATGCGCCGAGGAGTATGGAGAATGATATAAGGGTCCTTTATGGGTCTCGGCTAAAGAGAGAAAACACGCTGTTAAAAAAATACAGTGAAAACGTTCTTACGTTCATCCTGTGTATCAATTCTCATGCCTATTTTAACTAACTTTGTAACTTATAATGGATCCATAAACATTTATACAGAGGCATTTGCAGTCCTTATGAAGGGTCTGCCAGATGTTTTTCTCACAACACTATGGTTTTCAGATGTCCCCGTTGATACAGACGCACGCCGCTCTGGTTTATTCATGTTTCAGTGCACGCAGTGGCCGGTTATTTGAAAACACCACCGTACGGTTCTCTGTGGTCCTACTGATCATTTAATTTCCGTACGATCACAACCGATGTAGCAATGAACTTTCTTCGAACTTCTCTGGGAGTTTCTCCTAGGAGTGGAATTGCCGAATCAGAGAATGTGCATTTCTGACTTTAAACAGTCACGTTTTAATGATATTCTGGAGCCCAGGGGCCATACATGTAAAATGTGTACCATCGCGCTTCTGAGCTGTCTTAAAGCGGATCAGAACTACTAAGTGATAAAGATGACCATGAGGAAGGTTACAAAATGTGGGTTGGGGTTAGGACTGGCATAGAAAGGCGGTGGAGACCAGGGCACCTGGGTGGCTCAGTCGGTTAAGTGTCCGACTTCGGCTCAGGTCATGATCTCGCGGTTCGTGGGTTCGAGCCCCACGTCGGGCTCTGTGCTGACAGCTCGGAGCCTGGAGCCTGTTTCAGATTCTGTGTCTCCCTCTCTCTCTGCCCCTCCCCTGCTCGTACTCTGTCTCTCTCTCAAAAATAAATAAACATTTAAAAATTTTTTTTTAAATTTGTAGAAACCATGATTTGAAACTCAGCGTTTGAAACTCAGTTGTTTGTTGGGACCCATTGGCCCCAGACTTGAAGGTTTTCTGAGATGGGGGGCTTCCAGCACTAACGCCACGGAACTAGTGACCACACTCACCCTTGTGGCTTTTTTGGTGTCCCTCCGCCCCCACCCCTGCCCCCGACTGCCCGTGAGAACAAACAGCAATGATTCTGAGATCAAAGAAGCAAAAAGGAAAGTTGGGAGAAAAGCAAAAAGCAATGATTTCAACCCAAGTGCCTTCCCCAGACCGACAATCACTCAGGCGCTCATCAAAAGCACAGATTTACAGCCCCCCTCCCCCCCCCGCCCCAGCCTGCCCGCCAGAGGCTCCTCATCTCCAGCGAGCGTCACAGTCACCGGGAGGGGTGCCGAACACCCCCGCAGGACCCCACCCCAGGGCTGCAGGTTCAGAAGCTAAAGAGTCCCCCAGGCTGCTGCGTCAGGGCCACACTTTGGGACCCACTGGACCAGAAATTCGGACACACAGTCAGTTCTGAATGATTCCACAGTAGGTCACATTCGCTCCAGTGTGCACTGAGGACCCTCCCTGCAGACAGCGTGTTCTCCACCCTCCTGTCTCAGAGCCCGGGGGAATGATCATTACTCAGACACATCTTCTAAGCTTAGTCTGCCTCAGTATCCCAACTCCAACCGCCCGCCGCCCAATTTTTCACATCTACAAAAAAGTGGTGGGTAGGGATCGATTAAAATAATTTGTGCTCCTGTGAGGTATACTTTGAGGAGTGCTGATATCTCCTGCCTACTGGCTTCTCCTTGTCCCAGATTTCCACCATTAGAGATTCATTCTTTTGGGTCAGTCTCTTGTGCATCTAATGCTAGATGAGGGGCATCTCAAGGAATGTGTCTTTACGAGTCTGTGCTTCATGCTTAGCACAGTCCTTGGCATATAATAGCTGCTCAAGAAATGATTGCGGAATGAATGAATGGATTCTCGGATACCAAGAACAAACATGGCTGGCCTGGAGCGGTGGAGAGAGGCCCGGCCCGGGAGTCCACGACACTTGGCTGCCTCGCTCTGTGACACCGGGATAAGTCCTTCCCCCGGGAAGGAACTGGGAAAGTAGATAGAGGGTCTCATCTGGTCTCCGCCTACCTCATGCCACACCCACTGTCTTCCAGCTCCAGACGTTTTCACTTTCTTTTAACAGTCAGGTGCCTTCCTACCTCAGGGCCTTTGCATGTGCTGTTTCCAATGCTTGGTTTACTTCCACCCTCTTTCCATGGACAGATTAGCTTCTTTTAAGTCTCCCCCAAGTTTCCTTAGACAGACTAGGTGGGGACTGCCCCCTACTTCACCCCCAATTCGTTATCATGTATCCGGGCAAGGAATGATACAACTTGCATCTTCTTCCTCGTTGACATCTGAGTTGTCTGACCCTCTGCGAATGCCAGGAGCGCAGGGACGGTGGGGGCCGCGGACACCGACACCGAGCGCCGTGCCGGGCACACAGTAGGCGCTCAAGAATGAAGGCGGGCCGCGGAAGCCGGGCCCCGGCACCGAGGGTGTGCGCCTCCGCAGCCGGCCGGCAGGTGTCGCCACAGACCGGGAGGCGGCGACGCGGCGCGCCGGGCGGGCCTCACCTGGCGGCGGCCCCACCTGGCGGCGGCCGCTCCCGCCCGCCCCGCCCCCCGCCCGGCCCGGCGTCGCCCTGCCCGTTGGGAAGGCGGCGCGCGGAGCGGCGGGGAGGGCAGATGAAAGGCGGGAGGCGGGCGGGGGCCGCCCGCAGCGCCAGGTGAGGGCCGGGAGCCCCGCCCCGCGCCCCGGGACCCGGTGAGTCAGGCGCCCGGCAGTGGGGGGCCTGGGGGAGGCGGGGGAACACGGCCCGGAACCCGGATGCTCGCTGCTCGGCTGCTACCCCGCTGGGTGCCTGTGCGCAAGTCCCTTCCGTCTCTGGGCGCCAGCGTCCCTGGGGTCCTACACCCCCCGCGGTGCGTTCCCCTGACTCCAGCGCCCACCGCGAGCATTTCCCATTCGAGCCTGGGCACTGCTCCCCGAGAGGGCGTCGTTCTCACCTCCATTTGCCGGATCCGCGCGAGAGGATCAGAGAGGTGAGGTCACTCCCCCAGGGTCACACAGCGCCCGGTTAGCGAGGTGCAGGCGTGGGGATTTGAACCCGAGTCTGCATCCGGGGGCCCGAGCGCTGACTCTGGGTGTCCCCTTGCTTGACCACAAAGTCCTGACATTCCCCGAGGCACCCTATTTTTAATCGAATTCTTTAATTATTTAATTAAATTTTTTAAATTCATTTTTGTCCTCTTTATTTTTTTTTTTTATTGTGGCAAAATATACAGAACACAAAATTTGCCGTTTTGGCCATTTTAAAGTGTGTAATTCGATGGCATTAATACATTCGCGTCGTTGCGTGACTAACACCTCTCTCTAGTTCCGGAACGTTTTCATCACCCCAAAAGGAAACTCAGAAACTCAGAGCCATTAAGCAGTAATTTCCAGCTCTCCCCCCACCCACGCCCCAGCCCCTGGCAACCAATAATCTGCTTTCAGTCCCTGTGGATTTGCCTGTTCTGGATATTTAATTTGATTTAATTTTTGGCTCAATACCTTCATTCTATACCAGGCCATGTCAGGAATAGCCTAGGAGGCCAGGAAATTGGAATCCTCTGCCAGGGGTTCCCAAATGTAGCTGCATGTTGGAATCACCTGGACACTTTAACAAAATACCCCAATGCCTGGCTCCCCCATCCCACCCCCCACCTCTCACCTCGCCCCCCCCATGCAAGGTTTGAGAACCAACGTCTTAAAAAAAATTTTTTTAACGTTTATTTATTTTTGAGAGACAGAGAGAGACAGAGCATGAGCAGGGAAGGGGCAGAGAGACACACAGGATCTGAAGCGGCTCCAGGCTCTGAGCTGCCAGCACAGAGCCCGACGCGGGGCTCGAACCCACAAACCATGAGATCATAACCTGATCCGAAGTCAGGTGCTTAACCGACTGAGCCCCCCATGCACCCCCCGAAACCGCCATCTTAGAAGCTCGTAGCCTATAGAGCTCTGTGCGTCCCTTTTCCAAATGGGAAGGCCCAGGGAGGGGACAGGACTTGCTCAGGGTCCCCTAGGATGTTTGTGGCCACGCCACCCACCTACCCCTCCCGCCCTGCTGCTTCTTTAGGCCCTTCAGGTCCTCAAGCCTCAGTTTCCGCTTCTGTAAAATGTGCATCTTCATGGAACCTGCGGTCGCCCTGTACCAGCCAAGTGGCCTGCTGCGGCCTGCTGGCGCGGAGCTTGGCTCGCAGCGGCCGCGGTCCCTGTGCGGGCGGTCCTGTGATTGTCCTGGGGCTTAGCGATGAATGCGGTCCCTGAAGGACCATTAGCTCCCTGAGCACAGGGACTGGGACCCCTCTGTGTACCTGGCGTTCCTTCCTGACATTGAGTAACAGTGTTTCAATGTGACCAAGAGGCTCTAAGTCTCCTGGGTCTTTGCTCAGGCTGAGCGCTTTGCCAGGAACCCTCTGGCCTGTTCCACCCTTCCCCCCCTCCCCTGCCCCCTGGCCCCTCTTCAGGCCCAGGGCGTTGAGACCCACTAAATCTGTCCAGCCAGGAGCGACTGGGGGGGGCGGGGTCCCTCCTTTAGACAGCTGTGAATGTATGTTCCGTAACTGGGACTCAACTACCCTGGTGTTTGAGGGGCAGGCCCGAGTCTCCTGTGCCCCCCGTGGTGTCCAGTGAGTCCCACCCGAGGCCTTGAATGCTCTTCACCTCCCCGGGGGAGGAGGGGACGGGGCTCGTCACTGCTTCTGCTGTCCCCTGTTCTCCACATGCACATCCCCGGTGGGTACCCCCACCCCCTCTCTTTTGTTCTTGCTCATGAGCCACCGAGGGGACCCCGTGTGGCCCTGGGGGGCACTCTGGGAAGCACCCCCTCTGACCTCTCCCCATGGCTTTTGGAGGCTGGTGGGTGAGGCTCGGGGCAGAGCTGAGTCCCTGAACTGAGGTCAAGTCCCTGAACTGGAGTAGCATCTGTCTTGAACCTTGGCCTCCCCAAGCCCTGGGAAGCTTCCCCCGGATGAGGTGGGGGAGGGGGGGAGATTAAGCGGTTTTGTTGCAGACCATCCCGGAGAGATACTTGGTTACTTGCAACTGAGCGCATTCCTGGCCAGCACTGCCCTTGCCTGCACAGGTCTTTTCCCGTTCAGAGGCAGAAGGCAGGCGGGGGGCCAGCTCTTATTTCCTCTTTTCTTTCTCCTTAGCCCTTTACTCCAAGGTACCCCTGGGGTTGATTACCACTTGCCACATTTGTATTGAGAAAGGCTAACATTAAAAAAAATTTTTTTTTAGCGGTGGGGGAGGGACAGAGGGAGGGAGAGAAAGAATCTCAAGCAGGCGCTACAGAGCAGAGGCCGACACAGGACCCCACGTCACGATCCGGAGATCTGCGCCCAAAGCAAGAGTCAGACTTAACCACCTGAGCCACCCAGGCGCCCCCAGGCTACCGTGTTTAATCCCTCCTACGCTCTAGTGCTTTGGGCGATTGTCTCGCCGATGCTCCTACGACCTTGTAACCTGCTTCAGGGACGAGGAAACGGGGACATGGGGAAGTTTAGAAGCCCGACGGTTGAGAGCTCGGTCGTGTTCGTAGCAGACAAATCCGTGTTCCCCTGGCAAGCGGGCCTCCCTCACCCCCAGGACACTCCGGGCGATTCCTTTATCGCCATTTTCTCCCAGTGTGCAATCCTTGCACACAGTAGGTGCTTGACAGAGGCCAACCTTCCGCTGAACATGCCCTTTGTTTAAGTGTGTGTGTGTGTGTGTGTGTGTGTGTGTGCGCGCGCGCGCCTGCGTGCACGCACGTGTGTGTTGGGGGTAGGTGGAGAAAATGAGACTTCTCTTCAGTAAAAATAACAGCTATCATTTATCATTTATCAAGGGCTGGCTACGTACCAGGCACTGTGCCTTACTCACCACCCCCTCTTTCTTTTGGTTTATTTAATGCCTGCACTCGCTCAGTGAAGTTTTTCAAGAAGTCAAGCCTCTGCACGGTCCAGTGATTTGCTTAAAGTCACGCAGGGTGGATCTGGACCCGGGTCTGTGTGTCTGGAGCCTGTCTCACGTAGCCCAGGGCAGGGAATGTAGACATCTCGGCAGCCCGTGCGTCTCTAACCGGGCGATGTTCCTTCCTCTTTAAGGGAAGAAGTACCTGAGCTGTGAGCCTTGAAGGGTGGGCACGACTCCCAGAGCCGGGAAGGGACCGCGTCCCCCCGGGGGAGGGCGGGCTGGGGCACACGCGCAGACGGGACAGCGTGTTTCTGGAGGGGGTGGTTGTAACTGTGAAACCAGCCCAGCCGGTCTCTGCGCTCCTCTTGGTTATGACTTAGCGATGAGAATGGCGGCCTCGGTCCCGGGATGCCACCCAGGCTTGTGGGGAGCACAGGTGAGCACTCACCTGCCGGCCCCCTCGAGGGAGCACCCGGCCCACGGCTGGGCTCCAGGGAGAGCTGTTGATCCGGGAGGTCGATTTCCTTGCATTGGAATTCCCTGAGCACCTACTATGTGCCGGGCACAGCCGTTGCCTTTGCAGAGTCACATGTGCTGGAGGAGGGACCCCACGGCAACGTCATCCTATGTCATGCCGGGTGGTGACCCCGGGTCTGTGCTTTTCCTCTAGCTCCTCGAATCGGGCAGACCCCCGGGGAGGTCGCCTTCTCCCATTGGAGGGACCCCCAGGTGCCAGAAGTCACCTGACTTGCCCGAGCCCCTGTAAGTGGCCGAGACACTGGGGCCCGTGCCAGCTCTCTGGGTTCTGAAGTGTAAATTCCCTTGGTTCCCTCATTCTGCCTTCATCCCACGGTACCCCCCGCATGTGGGGTTCCAGAGGGCAAGGACGGCCATAATCCGGACAGTAAAAAAAAAATTGCCAAGAGAAGGAAATCAGCAAATGTATTATTATTTTTTTTAAGTTTTACTTTTTTAAAGTAGGCTCCACGCCCAGTGTGGGGCTTGAACTCAAGACCCTGAGATTAAGAGTTGCATGCTCTACCGACTGAGCTAGCCAGGCGCCCTTGTATTACTAGTTTAATTGCCACGAAAGCTAACATCGATTAAGTACCAGCTGGGCCCGCGTTAAGCAATTCATACTCCCCCATTTAACCCTCACATACCCTCTGAAACAGTTACCAGTTTCAGCTCTATTTTACAGATGGGGAAACTGAGGCCCAGAGGGGTAAATAACTTGCCAAGACTCCAAGCTCGTTGCAGAAAAGGCAGGATGGGAACTGAAATCTCTGGCTTCAGTATGGAAGCAATTATTTTAAATTTTTTTTTAACATTTTATTTATTTTTGAGAGACAGAGACAGAGCACAAGCAGGGGAGGGGCAGAGAGAGAGGGAGACACAGAATCCGAAAGAGGCTCCCGGCTCTGAGCTGTCAGCAGAGCCCGACGCGGGGCTCGAACCCACGAACCCTGAGATCATGACCTGAGCCGAAGTCGGACGCTTAACCGACTGAGCCCCCCAGGCGCCCTGGAAGCATTTTTATCACCTCACACAGCATCGTGTTGGTAAAAATCGGTTCCCTGGAAAACGGCCCAGAAGAGAACGAAGAGCCTCTGATGTTTGTGTCTGTTGATTTTCATGATGTTCGCGCTCCCATAGTGGCCGATTTCAAGGCACCAACAGTTGGACAACCGACTCGCAAAACCCCCCCGTAACTATCAGCTTCTAGCACCTGCTAGATCACCTGCCACAGCAGAGGGCAGACCAGCCACTCTGGTTATTCCAACGGGCTCCCGAGCATGACTTTGGGGAGCGCTATATCTTGCGGTGCCCCTCTGGGGCTTGATGAGCCCCATCTGTGAAATGGGTCTGACTACCCCTTGCCTCTCTGGGCTCTGCGGCTCCCGGTCCCAGCAGGTGGCTTCATTCCTTTATTGGATCCCTGTGGGGGAACCAGGCGGGGCTGGGTGGGGTGCTCTCTCCTTCCTTCCCCTCCACCCTCAAAAGCTTTCACGGTGATTAGTTTGCCTCATAAAGGGATCTTGTTACAGCTTTGCCAGGAGGCCTCCCAAATCTCCTACCTGAGATAAGAAAGCTGTCTCTTGTTTAATCCCTTAGCTTAGAGCCCACCCGCTTTAATATTTAAGAGACGGTTTCCAGGCTCGGGGTGGGGTGGGCAGAGAGCCAGACGGCTTGGCCTGGTTAGAATGTGCACACGTATCAGGAAAAGGCCCTTTCTGCTCACCGGGCTGTGGGGCCTGTCACCCCGAGTCATTTCTGGAGGTTGGGTTTGCCCTGCACACGGTCCAGGCGCACCTGACGAGGGGTCCGTATTTGCGGGGAAAGCCAGTCCCGTGCGGGCTGTGCGCAGCAAGTAGCATCAAGTCCAAGGGCGGGCCAGTGCCTGTCCCTACTCCCAGCCCTAGACGCGAGAGCCACTCCCGGCCTGTGTCGCTGGCTGTCCCCTCTCTCCCTCTGTTGGCTTACTCCCCCCAGAACCCTTGGTAATAAAAGTTCGAGAAGGGAGCAAACGCTGAGCGGGCAGCCAGTTCGTGCGTGCCTCCTGAGCGAGCGAGGCTGGCTATCTATCGGGCTGGGACGCATCTGAATTTTGTCTTTATTTCTTAGATGCTGTGTGTTCCCAGGTAAGTCCCTTAACTGCTCTGAGCTCTAGTTTCCTCTTTACAGTGGCTGATGTGGTGTCTGCTTCACCTGAGACATTAATAGGCCCTTAAAAGTGCCTGCTCGTAGCTCCGTTTTGTTTTGTTTTCTAGTAAATTCTTTTGAGATATTAGTATTCATCCTAACCTTTGATGGCTAGACCTCAGACCTGTCGCCCGGCCCCACAGCGGGAAGGCAGGAGATATAGACAGAGAGCTACAGCCTTGGGTCTTGAATTCTTCTACTTTTGCCCAGAATCGCCAAGACTTCTGAAAGATCCGCGAAGGTGTTGATCCCAGTGTCCCCCATGTTCATAGGGGAGAGCGGATTTGTGGACAGTGATATGATGAAAATAATTGGCCGGAATAAGCGAATGTGGTTTTGCTTCAAGCTGTTAGCGCCTAAGAGCCCCCTGGATAACAACCTTTTATCAAGAAGACAGTTGCGCGCCATGTAATATTGCAGAAGAGAAGTTTATTTTTTTGTTTACGCACAACTGTGGCTGTGTGTTCTGTTTCTCTCTGCGTAGAGCGCCACCTCTTTTCTCTGGGGAAGGATGGCCCTTCATTCTGTGACCGTGTCCTTTTTAGTTTTCCTTCCGTGATCAGTAAACGCCCTTTCTCTCATGAAGGGGTCGTGGTGATGGTTTGTAAGCTTTTGAAAGTTATTTTTGAATAGGTGTTGCGTATCCATGTATCGGTTAAAGGCAAACTGCCCTCCTTCCCTGCCCCCTCTCAGTACCTCCGCGTGTAAATGGTTCCTGACCTGGTCTAGCTCACGCGTGCTCTCAGAAAGGGGGTGATACTGGGCCCCCACGTCGGTCCTTTGGTGAGAGGTTGGAGGAAGAGGTAAAACAAGACCTTAGATGCTATTTAAATTTTATAACCACATGCATAGTGCCACCTTGTGTTATATTTGATTTGGGCAGGACCCTCACATTGGCCAGGGGCACTCACTCTCCCATTGTTGCTGTGGAGGAGCAGGCTCTCCTTGCTGATGACGCCCTTGCCTCTGTCTTTGACGTCGTCATCTTCGGGGCCCTTACAACGAGCCATTTTCTGCTGGGGCAAACAGCCCCTGGAAGGTCCTGTTTTGTTGCCTGAGGGCTTGTTTGTGGGCAGGCTGGTTCCTGTCCCTGTGAGCTCTGTGGCCTTGGGGGCATCTGGATCTCAAGACCGGATCCATAAAAGTGTATTTGCTGATAATAATGCTTATTAAAGAAGGCAGATGCATGGTGGGGAGGCTGTCTGCACTCATGCAGACATCGCTAATCGATCACTGCACACTCCTGTGAAATCCTCTGATCTCAAAATCCCACTCAACACAGCGCTCTAGGGAGGGGTAAGGGGAGGTGGAGGGTAGACAGCCTGTTGTCATACCCGATTCTTTGGTTGCCTGACTTTGGTATTTTATAGATCAGCATAACTTCTAAGTTTTTAAAAATGTTTTTATTTATTTTTGAGAGAGAGAAAAAGCGTGCCAACAGGGGAGGGGCAGAGAGAGAGGAGGAGACACAGAATCCAGAGCAGGCTCCAGGCTCTGAGCTGTCAGCACAGAGCCCGACGTGGGGCTTGAACTCAGACCGTGAGATCATGACCTGAGCCGAAATCAAACGCTTAACTGACAGCCACCCAGGCATACCCCCCCTTAAAAATTTTTTTAAATGTTTTTATTTATAGATCAGCGTAATTTCTGAAGAATTAGATGGACTAACATTAAGGTGTCAACTTTTTCTTTTGACAGAGACTAAAAAAAGCTTGGCCAGGTTTGAATTGCCATTTGTTCACTTGTTTTAGAAAGTACGTTTTTTAGCAAATCAAAAAAAGGTGGAAGACAATTTCCAGATAAAGGACAATGCGTGTGATTAGTTTTATTTGAAAACAAACAAACCCTTTTTCCCATTGTTCTCATTTTTCTCCAGATACACAAAATCTTCGTCATGTGGGCAGAAGGGGATACCTGTATACAGTGTGTTCAACTTCCTCTCTGTAGAGTTACTTTCCATCTTAAGAGTTTTATGAAGACTCGTTTCTATGGACCCATAGATACTTCTTTAAAAATCATCATCCTTACCTGCATGGATTGAAAACATGTATCTCGATTTCCTCCTGGTGCTCCCTAAAAAAGACAGTAAAATAATCTCTAAGAGCACAAACCTATAAGCTCAAAAAGAACGGGAGAGAAGAGATTAGGTTATAAGAAGTCATGGTCCCTAACTTAAGGTACTTGCTTGCTTGCTTCTGACCCCAGTCATGTCATCAGGAGATTTCAAAGTCTAGTGATAAGACAGAGGTCCGCAAAGTTTTCTCTCTCCGCCAGAGAGTAAATATCTGAGGCTTTGTAGGCCATGTGGTTTCTGCTGTAACCACTCACCTCTGCCGTTTAGGGCAGAAAAGCAGCTGCAGGCAATTTGTGAATATATGGGTGTGGCTGTGTGCCAGTAAAACTTTATTAACAAAACCCAGCCACAGCCTTGCCAGAGCAGTCTCTCCTGACCTCTCACTGTCTAAGTCAGTGGGCCTCACTATGTCCCTTTCCTCACTATGACCATTTTTTATCTTCCTCCTGGCACTAATTAGCACCCCAAAGTATCTCCTTTAACTAATAATTTGCATGTCTGTTTTAGAGCCTGTGATGGGAAACCATCTGTGAGGGTTGTCTCAGATGAGGGGTGAAGGAAACATGGTGAGATGCTGGGGGGAAGCTAAGTAAGAATATGATCTTTATGGACAGACAGATCAATGGAACAGAATCCAGAAATAAATTCACACACATAATTTTCAGCAAATGCCCCAGTTCCATTAGGAAACGAAAGTCTTTTTAAGCAAAAACACTAGAAGAGCTGGATAAATGTTTGAAAATATAAACCTCAACCCTTACCTTGCCTGATGGACAAAAGCTAATTTGAGAAGGATCATAGACCTAAATGTGAGAGCTGAACCACAAACCTTTTAGAAGGAAAAAATACGTGGAGAATATTGTAGCAATCTTAGGAGTATGCAAAAGACTTATTAGAAAAGACACAAAATGCACCCGTAAAGGGAAAAAAAGATAAATTGTACTTCATCAAAATTAAAACTCCTGCTTACCAAAAGACCCCATGAAAGATGAAAAGGCCAACCATCATGAGGAAAAAATGCATGCAACAAATATATCTTGTGGACTTGTATCCAGAATATAGTAAGAACACTCACAGGTTAATAATAAAAAAAAAAAGACAACTCAATAAAATGGGCAAAAGACTTGAATGGGCATTTGAGAAGAAAAGATCCAAGAATGCCTCATAAGTACAGGGAAAAGTTCTCAGCATCGTTAGCCATCAGGGTAACGCAGCCTACAGGCACAATGAGCTATTTCACACCCCCTGGAATAGTTAAAATAAAGAGTCTAGCAGCACTACGTGTTGGCAAGTGTGCAGAACAACCACAACTCTTAACACTGTGGTGTAAAATGGTACAACCACTTTGGAAACTGGGACTTCCTTTTAACATTAGGCTGTATTCCCATCTTACAACCTCTTTGTTCTACTCTTAGGTTTATTGGCCCATATGGGAACAGATGTTCACAAGAAATGTTGTGCAGGGATTTTGATAGTAGCTTTATCCACAGTAGCTGAAAAGCTGAGTGCAACTCGAATCTCCATCCACAGAAGAATGGATAGATACATGTTGCCAGCATGGCGGCTGCTTGGCTTTCTGGTCAACCGGCAAGAGTTACCCAAAGCGACTGGGGGCAGCCATAGATTTGAGTGTAATGAGGGGATTATTGCTGAGTCGAGATGGAAGCATCGCCCCTCTGGACACTAGGTCTTGAGACCCACAACTCCACGTGGCAGGGGTGCAAAGCACAGTTCCTCAAGCAAGCTGCTGGGGAGTAAAGATGAACAGAGTCCCTCCATCCTGTCTTCCCACCATTAACCGCCATTAAAATGTCAGATCTCTGAGGTCAGCTGCTATGCGTCTTGTTCACTGACGTGCCTTCAGTGCCAACATGGAGCCCAGCACACGTTTAGTGCTTGGTTAATACTTACAGACTGATTGCGAGCAACCGGCTTGATGCTTTACGAGGTATGTTTAAGGACTATCAAACAATTCTAGTTTTCTTTAAGACGTTCAATTTATTTTATGATCACAAGTTATAAATGTTCGTCATAGAGAGTTTAAAATCTATAGAAAGCAGAAGAGAAATCAAAATCACCTGGCGATCACCCATGTTCACCAGAACTTACACTGTGAACTTGGTCTACGCTAGTGGCTTTCAAACAGCTTCCCAGAGCACTGGTGTCCGAGAAGGTGCCCCAGGAATTCTCTTGAGAGGAAAGAGAAGAGCGTATCTCCCTCAGACTGGGAATACTTTTCAAGGCTTTACTGAGGGGAAAAAATGGGTTGGCGACACAAACAATAAAAAAGGTCGAAATCCACCCCTCTCCATTGGGGAGCCGGCAGTTTTCATCCAGCTGACATCCAAGTTCATATCACCATCAATAAATAGAGCAGATGTTCTGGGCTCTTCTACCACGCATGGCAGTTACTGGCACTAGACCAGTTCTTGATGCAGACTCCCCTTCTCCTAAGAACACCGCAGGGTTGTGTGATAGACAAAGGGAACCTTTTACTGCAAAAAACCAGATGTTGCCGACTGGAAAAGCCCAGTGGTGGTTGAAAACAGAACTATGAATGAGTCATGTTCAATCATCTCAGACAAGCATAAAAGTATATAAGAGATTAGTGCAGAAGAGAATTTATACCAGGCTCTGTGCTGTCTGGGAATATGATTTAGATTAAAAGAGGGGGAAAAAATATCTCTGAGCCACCTGGAGCGCCGTAGTCAGGAGGCTTTTAGGATTTGGATTTCAATATCCATCACCGTAACCTCTTAGATTATTTTTATTTTTCGAAAGCCATTTGGACGCCTATCAAAACAATCGACCTGAGCTAGACTTTATGGGGTTCTAATTCAGGCAGGATGTCAGAGATGTGACTGCCCGCAGAGCCACCAGGCAGTTGGCCACAGGACAGCCATTCTCTGTCCCTTTGGTTTGGTGCTGAGACCCAAATGCAGGCCCCCTGTTCAGCTGGGCTTGGGTGTGTTGAGTTATTTGGGAACACCACGCGGGGGGAGGGGCTCAGGGGGCAGACAGAGGAATGGTGGATTTGCCTGGTGTCTGCATTTCTACTGAAGAGCTGCGTTGTTGATTCGAAAGTCTCTGATTCATCGGTACTGTCATTGGCTTCCTTTGGCTTTGGAGAGCACATTTGGCTTCTCAGCTGGGAACCGGGGTGCCACACGGCTTGGCTTGGTGAAGGAGAAATGCTCTCCACCAACCCTTGGTGATGTCCAACGTTTTAGTGGTAGCCATTCTGGTGAGAATGGACTGGTATCTCATTTTGGCTTTCATTGGCATTTCCCTGGGAACTAAAGAGGTTGAGCATCTTTTCATGTGTTTATTGGCCATTTGGAGATGTTTCTTCTGTGATCTGCAGGTTGACCCAGAGGTCCACACAAGTAGAGGAAAACGTTGGGTGTTGCTGTCCCATGGAGCACAGCGATGAAATGGGAGATGCAGGCCTTTATCCTTTCGCATGGATCAGTCATTGGATGTGGGTCCCCGTGTTGAGCATGTCTTTTTTATGATTAAAATATTTTTTAATATTTATATATATTTAAAATTTTTTTTAACATTTTATTTATTTCTGAGAGAGAGAGAGAGAGCGTGAGCAGGGGAGGGTCAGAGAGAGAGAGAGAGAGACAGTGTGAGCAGGGGAGGGGCAGAGAGAGAAGAAGATACAGAATCCGAAACAGGCTCCAGGCTCTGAGCTGGCTGTCAGCACAGAGCCTGACATGGGGCTCGAACCCACGAACCGTGAGATCAGGACCTGAGCTGAAGCCAGATGCTTAACCACCTGAGTTACCCAGGCGGCTCCCATCCTCCTCCCCCCGCCCCCATCTTTTTAGTCTGCTGTTTTGACCTCTGGAAACTTGCTGACCCTGGGGGACTGCCCTTTCCCAGGACTAGCCATTTCCCCTGGGAGACTAAATGAGCCACTTTTGACCTTCCCTTTCATATGCAAACCAACCAATCCAGAGCCCACACCCCAACCACCTCCACCTCGCCTACCTCCGGTGTGGGCTCTCATGCTCTGGGCCACCATCCACCGGCCTTAATCACCAGGGGGACCAGCTACCAGACCGCTAGGGGCAGCCCCTACACCCAGAGCCTGCCAGATTATTCAAATGAGCTGATCCTAAGCCTGCTCACCCTGCTTCCCCCATTGCTCTTCAGGGAAACCGCCGTAGTAAAGGCTCTCACCTTCGTGGCCCCGTGTGGATCCCCCTCCTCCCTACGCTCTGTGAGTGTAGCAAACCGGCTTTTCAGTGGCTGTCATTTCCTAATCTGTTGGCTTTACTATCCCCATATCACATTAAAACCTACATTTAAAAACACACGCCAGGGGCGCCTGGGTGGCTCAGTAGGTGAAGCGTCCGACTTCGGCTCAGGTCATGGTCTCGCGGTTCGTGGGTTCGAGCCGCGCCTCGGGCTCTGTGCTGACAGCTCAGAGCCTGGCGCCTGCTTCAGATTCTGTGTCTTCCTCTCTCTCTCTCTCTCTGCCCCTCTCCCCTGCTCATGCTCTCTCTCTCTCTCAAAAGTAAATAAACATAAAAAAATAATTAAATCACACCCCAGGAAGGGGTATGAGCCTGGACGAGGCAGCTGTTTGTGCTGGGGGCCATCCCTGGTGGGGCCGTGTGCCAACAGCACCCCCAGTGCCTGGGGCACTAGGTCCTTCCTGTAATGGGGCGGTTGGTGTCCCCTGCAGTATCCCCACGTGAAGGTCTAAGTAACCCTTCATCTCCGGGCCGGAAGTAGGGGAGGGGAGTGAGGCACCCAGTGCCCTGAGAGGGAATGCCGCCCACGTTTTGCCCCCTCGATGCCTCTCTGGCGACCACCCCCTCCGGCCCTGTCATGCTTCTCTCTTCTGTCCACCCAGCAGCTAGAGAGATCCTGTGTCGCTTCTTCGTCCCCATTTCCCCTCCTCCCCAGGGCTCCCTTCTCACCCAGGGTAAAAGCCAAAGGCCTTCCTGTGCCCTGCGAGGCCCCCCAGGGTCTGGCCTCCATGACCTGCCTGCCCTCATCTCCCAGTGGCCTCCTCACTCTCCCTCCACAGGCACATCCCACCCCAGGACATTTGCACACCCACTACCCTCTGCCTGGAATGCTCTTCCCTCAGATCTGCCCTTGGCTCTTGCCTTTGCTTCCCTCGGGTCTTTGTTTGCCTTCATCCACTTGGCTCCACCTACCTCCAAACTCCCACTTCCCCGTCCCCCGACCCTTCCTACTCTTCTCTCCTGCTTTATTCTTCTCCACTGCATGTGCCCCGCACCTCACTTCTTATTTCATTCGATGTCTGTTTTTTCCACTTGCATGCTCCAGGGGGAAGGGGAGGGATCTGGGCCTATTTTGTTCATGGCCAGCATCCCACTGCCAAGAACACCGCCGGGCACAAAGTATCCAAAGGTGGTTTGCTGGGTGCACGCAAAGGTGCACGTCCTGGAGGAGATGGCCAGTCTGCTCCCGCTGCGCGCTCCCTCTGGGAGGCAGAGGCCCAACACCCAGAATGCACCGTTTAATTAAAGATGCATGTTAGCATCACCCTCCAGCTTGCTCCTGGGCCTCTTTCATGTGGGTCTCCCTCCCTCTCTTCCTTTCTGTCCATTTTCTTTCTCCTTCCCGCTTTTTGGTACTTGATGGAATCACATTAAACTAATAAAGCTTTCATTACTTGATTGTACCCGTAATTACGCGCACTGAGAGCCGGGTTTGTTTTGATTTTCTGCGGACTTTTGGTCGCTGAGGCTTTTGAACGCTTGCTTTTACTCTTCGGTTGCCACTTGACCCCCCCTGTTTTAAAAAGGATGAAAAGCTTAGAAAAACATCAGAAATACCTTTTATTTTCCCCTGCAAATTGACCTGGAGGGTTTTGTTTTGATTTCCCTCTTGGAAATGGTGGGTGTTAAAATCAACAACAACAGCAGAATCACACGTTTCTAAACTGGCCATCGGGCCGCGGATTCTGGGCCGGGAAGGAGGCGAAGTCTTGACTAGGAAGGCCTGCAAGAGCAGCCACACTAAAGGGGAGTTGATGTGGGTCAGAGTGGGGTGTCCCCATCTCTGGACTGGTGACAGTGGGGGCCGGGCGCTTCTGGGGGGGCGGTCTGGTGCTTGGAGGGTGTTGAGCAATGTCCCAGCCTCCACTAGATGTTAATAGCACCCCTCCCCCATTTGTGACAACCAAAAAAGTCCCCAGATATGGCCGAATGTCCCCAGGAGGGCACGAGATCTGGTTCCACTGGATTCGATCACCACTTGTGTCACACGTGTTCACAGCAGCGTTATTCACAAGAGCTTTGAGGTGGTTGTCATCAGCTGATGAATGGGGGGACAAAATGTGGCCCGTCCATGTGACGGAGTAGTAATCAGCCACACCAAGAAACGAGGCACTGATACGTGCTATGCTGCGGACAAACGTGAACACACCATGCTAAGTGACAGAAGCCAGACGCCAAAGATCGCATCTCATAGGATTCTACTTACATGAACGTCCCGAGTAGGCAAGCCCATAGAGACCGAAAGTGGATTAGCCGTTACCTGGGGCTGGAGGGTGGGGGATGGGGAATGACTGCTTCAACGGTACACGGTTTCTTTGTGTTTTAGTGTAATTCCAGGGCAGGTAATCAGTTGCATGAAGAGTGACTCAGCACTTCCTACATCACCCTGAGCTCATCGTGACAAGGGCGTGCCTTCATCCCCGTCGCCCATTTCCCCCGTCAGCCAAGCCGCCTCCCCTCTGGTAACCGTCAGTTTGTTCTCTGTAGTTGAGAGTCCGTTTCTTGGTTTCTCTCTTTCTCTCTCCACCCCCTCCCTTTGCTTGTGTGTTTTGTTTCTTAAATTCCACATACGGGTGAAATCGTATGGTATTTCTCTTTCTCTGATTGACTTATTTCTCTTAACATAATGCTCTCTAACTCCATCCTCATTGTTGCAAATGGCAAGATTTCATTGTTTTTGATGGCTGAGTGATAGTCCATTATATATATTATAATATATATTATATGTTATAATATATATTACATATTATATATATTATAATATATATAATATGTAATATATATTATAACATATAATATATATTATAATAAAATATAATATACATAATATATAATATATTATACTATATACTATATATTATATACAATACATATTATAACATAGAATATATACTATAATATATCATATTATATATATATATATATACACTACATCTTCTTTATCCATTCATCTGTCAATGGACACTTAGGCTGCATCTATAATTTGGCTATTGTAAATAATGCTGCAATAAATATCAGGTGAGTTTATCCCTTCAAATCAGTGTTGTTGTATTTTTTGGGTAAATAACCAGCAGTGCGATTACCGGATCGTAAGGTAGTGCCATTTTTAATTTTTTGAGGCACTTCCATACTGTTTTCCACAGTGGCTGCACCAGCTGGCATTAATGGGTATAAAGTTTCTTTTTGGGGGTGAAAAAGTTCTGGAACTAAATAGCGGTGATGGCTATTCAATATTGCCTCTGCATTGTGCACTTTAAAATGGTCAAAACGGTCAATTTTGTGTGTGTGTGTGTTTATCACAGTAAAACAACAGCAGCAACTCATGTGAGCTCCTTTTTTAAAAATTTTTTAATGCATATTTATTTTTGAGAGAGAGAGGACACGGGCAGGGGAGAGGCAGAGAGAGAGGGAGATACAGAATGCGAAGCAGGCTCCCAGCTGTCAGCACAGAGCCCGACGCGGGGCTTGAACGCACAAACTGTGAGATCATGACCTGAGCCGAAGTTGGACGCTTAACCAACTGAGCCCCCCAGGCGCCCCACATGGGCTCCTTTAATGGGTATGTACAACAGCTCTTCACACGCATCAGGACCCTGGAGGGGAAGAGGTTTGGTCATTTTCCTGTTCGCCCACCCCCCTCATCCCCCAGCACAGGAAGGCTCTTCCCTGTCCATCATTTACCCCAAAGTGAGAGTCGCCACTTTATATGAATCAGATTCTAATATATACTGATTGCAGAAATCTGCCCTAAGGATGGATATTTAAAAGGCATTATTTCAGTTATCAATTGCTCTAAACAAAAGACAGTGGCTTAAGTCACAGCTGTTTACCAGCCCACAATTTTGTGGCTTGCTCAGCCTCTGCGGCGTGTTGGCCGGGGCCACTCCCGTGGCTGCACTCAGCTGGGAGCGTGGCTGGGTCTGAAATGTCCAGGGTGACTTCATGCACTGCCTGGCAGCTGGTTGTGGCTCTTGGCCGAGGGGTCTCCCTTCTCCTCCATGCGGTCTCCCTTCCCCCGATGCTCTGGACCAGCCCCTTCGCAGCCCGGTGGTGGCTGGGTTTCAGGGGGATGAAAGTGGGGGCCAATGAGACAGCGGATCTAGGCTCTGGAGTCCCCAGATGTCACCCCTACTGTTTTCCGTTAGTCAAAGTGAGGCACAAGGCAAGCCCGGATTCAAGTGGCAGGGTTATGTCCGGGACATGGTGATGGGAAGAGATGCAGAATATCGCTGCCGTGATCTCCAGCTCTCCAGGGAGGTTAAGATGTCAGTGACAACGCCAGACTGTTGTCAGCCTGCGGTGGGACCTGATGCAGGCTTGGACAGGGCAGCCGCGGTGGAGGGGAGCAGCGGACGAATCTTTGCATCCAAAGTGGCGATGCTGATATATAGGCGTGGGTCTAGGGGATAGAATAACTAGAGAAGCCTGAGTCTGCTCTTGGCCTCAGTCTGTCGTAACCCAAGGTTGTCTGGATGGCCCGGCCGCCGGAACTCGGTAACGACTTGTGCATGAGAGTTTGTGGTCCGCTGCTCACACCCACCTTCCACCCATCCATGCATCTGATGCCCCCAGGGACGTCCTGTGGTCTGATATTCCAATATTCCTGAATGCTCCGCTCACAATGCCGTCAGGTTGTATCCCAGCATTCCCCTGGTTTCTAGCATACCTCCTGTAAATGCGTGGGAGGCGCCCTGATGAGCAAGAACAACTTCTGTGGCGAAATGTTCCAGCTAAGCCAGCGACAGGGATACACCTCACAGACAGGTGAGAAAGAAGGATGCGCTGTCCTTTCTATTGGCACGGGGCTAGGAGAGACTTGAAGAGGCTCCGTGTTTTCTTAAAGGTTTTTCCTGGTAACCCGTCCATAACCTCAGCTATGGAGAGAGAGGGGGAAGGTGGTCAACGTCAGGAGGATGCAGGGGACAGTAGGCGGAAACTGGGGAAAGCCGCTCTTAAAGATAAGGATGGAAATCCCTCAGCGATGATGGTGCGGCCGAATCAGGCAACCTGAAGTTCTGGAAAAGGGTCTTCAGGATTGTTAGCTTCTCTCTCCTTTGGGTAGACAGACGAGGAGACTGGTGTCCCAAGGTCGCACAGGGAATTGGCTTCAGGACCAGGACTAGAGCCCAGGGCCCTGGCCCAGGTCCTGACGATCCTGGGTGACGTCGCCTGCAGCGGGATTGCAGACTCGGCCCTCAGAGAAATTTTCTGGGCTGCGCAGTGACGGTTTTGTTCTTGCTTTATTTTGGCGAGGCCCGTTGGGTTAATTGCCTTCATATAAAAAGGGGAACGTTCCGGGGCACCTAGGTGGCTCAGTCGATTTATAGATTGCTGATAACCCCAAGGGATCCTTATTATGTACAGGGATACGTAATAAATACGAGGAAATCTTCATGGTGGTTTCTTCGCGGATGGGGTCCAGGCAGTTTGACTGGGGGCCTGGAGCATTCGGGATCCCTGTAGGTTTGGTCCCATGGGAGACAAGACAGGGACCTGTTCATCTTCGTTAAGGTTTTCTGTGGTTGACTCCGTCATGATCGCTAACTGTCGTGTCTGTCGTAAGTGATTCCATTTGACTCGGAAGTCCCATATCCCTGCGTTCCTGGGCCAGCATTGGCTGGAGTGAGGTTCTTGAACCATGTGCACCAGGACCACCAAAGGTGCTTGTCTGACACCCCCCTGAGCTACCAAATCAGAAACTTTGGCTACAGGGCCTGAGGGTTTGCATTTCGACCAGCTCCCAAGTGATTTTTGTCTTGCTAACATTGAGAGCCTCTGCCTCAGCCCCTTACGTCTGTTAGATCCCTCAGGAGTTCAGATCTAGGAGTCTGAGACTCTTGGGCCCCACCCTAGAAATGGCTTTAGATATACATTCAGATTCTTGCTCCATCCCTGGCTGGCGGGGTGATTTTCATTAGTCTTTCCTCTTGTGGGGACTCAGTATCTCTGTCTGTAAAATGGGTACACTGATATGCTGGCTGTTCTCCACGTGCCCCTTCCTGACCTCCATATCTCTTTGCCCTTCTCACCCTGCTCTGTACTCTGGAGGGCTGACCTGCGTGGACCGTATCACCGGGTCCCTTTGCCTTCCACTTCTTGTTGGAATTGGCCGGGGGAATCACTGATGGAGGGCAGGGGAGACCGACTGGGGTATTCTATTTCCCCAGCTCCTGCTGGGCGGCTCTTCTCCCATGGTCCAGCGCGCCCTCACCTGGGGACACTACTCCCCTTCATTTGGCCAAGGGTGGTTCATGGCCCCCACCATTGCGGGCGGCAGAAATGTCAGCCTCTGTTTCCTGCTCCCTTCAAGTCTGTTTACCCCTGTGTAAAGAGACCCATTATTGGATTCCCCAGAACTTACCGATACTGTATTATATACTTGAAAGTTGCGAAGAGATCTTAAAATATTCTTACCAGACAAAAAGAACTAGGAATGACGTGACAGGATAGAAGTGTTAGCCGCCGCCGCCGTGGTAATCACATCTCCGTCCGTTTGTGCAGTCGACACTTCGTATGCCTCACACTTACACAACATTACGTGTCAATTGTATCTCAATAAAGCTAGAAATTAAAAAGATCGAAAAAGCATGGTTTTACATCGAGAAAAAAGAGATGCCTTTTATTAAATGCTCCTCAATTAAGCTCTTTAAATGTGCCCCCTACTTCCTGCCGGGACCCTGACTGATCCCATGATATCCAAGAGACTGAAGGGAGATCATGTCACATGGCGGGCACTTAGCGAACGCTCATTCTGCCTATTGCTGTTCTTATTACTCAGACGACATCGATCGTTTCCAAGACTGTTACCTCCATGAACTAGGATTCCAGACTCTGCTAGTTGGAAATAACCGTGGAAATCAGAAATAGGAGAATAGTGACTGCCGTGTGTTTGTTGAGTGAATAAATGTTGGGGACGCCTCTCCTTCGGTGCCTTCTGTCACAGAGAGCTCATCAGTGGAAGAAGGAAGGTTTTGTTCATTCTCCCAGGAAGATGAGCAAACAGTGCAGGTGGCCAAGTAGGTATTTTACTCCCCGGGGGCCTGGGTTGGGGAGGGGGACAGAGACAGGGTCACAAAGACACACGGCCGGGGACACAGAGACCGTGCACCAGAGGCCGATTCTTCTCCCGTCATCAACACTCCCAGGAACTTTGCACACACAGGCAGGGAAAATTAGTCTCCAGTTTTCAGCCTCAATTAGAATTTTCGGAGTCCCCAAGTTGGAAAAGCATCTGGAGTTTTCTGTCTCCTCCTCCTCTTCCCGCCCTTTCCCCCCACCCCCCTCCCGCCCCATGTCATGATTATTGCTTTCTCCCAATATGACCCTGATTTCCAACCGACCCTCTGATGAGCAAACTGCACAAAAACGATTGGCCCAAACCAGCAGCTGAGCTGGGGAGGCCTGGATAAAGAACGATGGTGTATTAAGTTCATGCTCACGGGGCTACAGGACCCTGGAAGAGGCTCCATCCTGTCCTGGAAGACTTTTACTGCTGCCTTCGCCGCCCCTGTCCCTAGATCTGGGCCGCAGATGCCGGGCGCAAAGGGGAAAATAAATAAATAAAATCAGATGACGACGCCGGCTCGGCTGTGGGCTCCTGTGGCCCCAGGTGCGAGGGTGCAGAGCATCATCTTTGCCTTTGGACCACAATCAATGGAACAGGCAGGAAATGAGAGGAAATTAATTTTTCCCCCGTCTCCTCTTTCCCTCCCTCTCCTGTTTTTACACAAGGGCCTTTTAAAATGTTGGTTACTCTCTGATTACAGCGCAATAGAGGTTCGAAACAGCCTCTTCTTCACTAAACCCCCTCTGCCCTTAACCAGAACGATTGGCCGGTTGCCTTGGTAATTGTCCTCATTCGCTGTGTAGAAGCCACAATTATGAAGGTTTTTCTGGGTACTGATCCTCTTAGTGCCTTTTTCTTAGAAGTTCACGAGAAGATGGGACAAAGGAGACTTAATAGATTTTATTGCTCTGGCTCCTTGGAGTACTCGGAGCCCATGACATGCGGGCATGAGCCGTGAGTGCCATTTAAATTGGCTGGCTTTGCCCGGAGAGAAAGCTTTACGCTCCGGAGAGTGGCCGCGGTTCTATTAGCTGGAGGGCCAGGGCGGGAGAATGAACTCTCAGACCCAGCTCCTCCAGCCTGGCTCATAATGGAAGCCCTAGATGGGCATCTGGGGCCGAGGGCCGGGGCACTTAACCTTTCAGTGATAATCGAAGAAAATTGACATGTAACTGCTCTCTTGAAACTCTGGTACGAATCAGGTTCGAGGCAAGAGAGCTCCGTGGGTTGTTGAAAAACCCAAACTGGAAATGTTTTGGGCAGAGGCAGCTTTCCCTCCTCCTCTAGAGAGAAACAGGACTCCATTAGCTGGGGTAATTGCAGAGAAGAAACCAGGGGAAGATGATGATTATGGAGACTTGATAATCATGATCGCCGTAATCATATAATTTAGCTGGAAAGGGTTCAAGATGCTCACATTCACTACCCTAGCGGCTCCTCACAGTAGCCTGGGGGTTGGTACCTCCTTTTTTTTTTTTTTTTTCTGTAGATGGGGAAACTGAGACACAGGAAAGTAAAGCAATGTGTCCAGGTTGGAAGGTGACAGAGATGATATTCAAGCACAAAGATTCCTGACTACCGAAATCTTCCTACCGCATAAAACCTGTTGCTGAAGGAAAATCAATTCTTGGCTTTGATATGGGTAAAGTGTAGACACCTTTGAGCTGGAGTCTGTAGATTTAGATGTTCCAGGGACTAATGTATCTTTATTGGAAAGACTTTGGAGCTTGAGGTGTCCCCAGCTGGAATAAAGGAATGTCTGAAAGGGGTCAAGTCCATGGTTCTTTCATCTAGAGAGCCAACCCCATTGGGCTGGCGGTAGCTCACTGGGTTTAGAAGGAGTCTGAGGCTGTATCTGTCTGGTTTTATGGAGACATGGCGCCATGTTGATTAGCAATGACTGTCATGAAGGAAGAATGGGAAGCTCATATGTGTGCCTCTTCTGCTGGCTCATCAGCTGACTCTGTACTTAAGATTAACTCACCAGATTGCCTTGAAGATACAACTATTATTTGAAAACCCAGGATGATAATAAAAGGGAGCTCCAGATTCATGCCATGATTTCCAGAAAGCTTTTTCTTTGGGAAAAAATGTCAAACTTAGAGAAGAGTTTCAAGAAAAGCAATAGCACAGAGAACATCCACAGGCCCTTTATCCAGGGTCACCTCTTGTTAACATTTTGCTCTGCATTTTCCTTTTCATATATGTACATATATATTTCTTTTTCTTTTTTCCCCCCTGACTGCCCCCCCCAAGTATTTCAGTGTGTATTTCCAATGAATAGAGATTGCTTCATGGAACCACGTTTGAGTAGCAACTTCAGAAAATTTAACACGGATGCAAGACTTTCACTCACCACCCCTGATCTAGTCTTGTCCATGGGCCCAACAGTGTCCTCCTTCGTGTCCTTCTAGGATCCGGTCCAGTATGAAGCATCTCTTCATGTCTCTTTAGCTTCCATTTATAACACTGATGTATTTCACATTCCCATAAGTTAGAGAGATTTAGAATATCTGTCTGTCTTTGATTTAAAAAAATTTTTTTTAATGTTTTTTTTGAGAGAGAGACAGAGGATGAGCAGGGGAAGGGTAGAGAGAGAGGGAGACAGAGAATCCGAAACAGGCTCCAGGCTCTGAGCTGTCAGCACAGAGCCCGACACGGGGCTTGAACCCACGAACTGTGAGATCATGACCTGAGCCAAAGTCGGATGCTTAACCGACTGAGCCAACCAGGCGCCCCATCTTTGATTTTTTTTTTTTAAAGTAGGCTTCACTTCCAGCATGGAGCCCAGTGTGGGGTTTGAACTCACAACCCTGAGATCAAGACCTGAGCTGAGATCAAGAGATGCTTAACTGACTGAATCACCCAGGTGCGCCTGTGTGTTTGATATTTTTGAAAACCAAATCTATGTACTGTGCTAGTTGTTGGGAGTTCCAAAGATAACTTCGACAATTCTTGCCATCAGTATGATCACGTCAGAACAATGAAAGCTAACATTTATGGAGTACACGTGCTGTGCTGAGCCCCTTGCATGCATTACCTCATTAAACCTACAACAGTCCTGACAGACATGGGCAGGATGCTTCTTCTCAGTGATGGAGACATCTAAGGCTTAGAAATGTTTGGAGATTTGTTTAGCGTCCCACAGGTGGTAAATCGAGTCAAGATTTGATCTCAGGCAGACTGACTTTGGAAAGCATGCTTTCGTTGTGGAGCGTCTGGGTGGCTCAGTCAGTTAAGCAGTTTGACTTCTGATTTTGGCTCAGCTCATGATCTCATAGTCATGAGAGTGAGCCTATGTTGGGCTCTGTGCTGAGCATGGAGCCTGCTTGAGAGTCTCTCTCTCTCTCTCTCTCTCTCTCCCAAGAGAAAAGAAAAGACAAGAAAAGAGAAGAAAAGAAAAAGGAAGAGAAGAAAAAAGAAAAGAAAAGAAAAGAAAAAAGAAAAGAAAGCTGATTTTTATCCATACATTATTCTATCTTTGAGAAATAAGTTCAACTGCATGGCAAAGACTGGGTAAATAGCATATAAATGATTCATTCATTGATTTGTTGATTAATTCATTGATTTGTTCATTCATTTGTTGTTTTACTCACTGATTCACAGATTAACTCATTAACTGATTCATTCAACCATCATTGATCCACCCACCCATCCATCCATCTGTCCGTCCATCCATCTATCCATTTATTCATGTTTCCTGTGGTCAAGGCACTGTACTAGGTTCTAGGGATACAACAGTGAAGCAGAATAGATAGTCTTCATTCTCATGAAAGTTACTGTTCAAAGGGGAAGGACAGATAGGAAAGAAAGTATAATCGTTGTTGTTGAGAGTAAAAGTAGGAAAATCTAAGCTCAGCCAGAGCGTCAGGGAAGGTCGCCCTGACAAAGCGACATTTAGACGAAGTCCCAAGGGCTGTGTGGGACTTAGCTCAAAAGAGGGCTGGGGGCACCTTGGTGACTCAGTCGGTTAAGCGTCCCACTTTTGCTCAGGTCATGATCTCACGGTTTGTGAGTTCGAGCCCCGTGTTGGGCTCTGTGCTGACAGCTCGGAGCCTGGAGACTGCTTCGGATTCTGTGTTTCCCCCTCTCTCTGCCCAACCCCCTCTCAACCATAAACATTTAAAAAGAGTGAGGGATCGCATCCAGGTAGGAAAAAGCAAAGACAGCTTCCTGGAGGAGGTTGCTTCCAAGCTGGGGTTTAAACTATGTGTAGGATGTGAAGAGATGGGTGAAGCGTTTCCCAGGTAGAGATACTAATCCCAGGCATTAGCAAAGGTGGGGCGTGTGCATGAACGGAAGTCGGGGGTGGGGGACTGTTGGCTTTAGCTCTTTTGTTTCATTGACTTGGTCCCTGAAACTGGTGCCATTTTTGATACAGAGCCTCCTAGCTCCAACATGCCTCCCTTGAGTCCACAGATAATGTCTCCTGAAATCTGCTGCCACAAAAATGTGTTCAGTGTCTACTGTGTGTCAAATGCTCTTCTAGGTGCTGGGGTCACAGTAGTGAGCGAAACGGGGCGCAAACCATGGCTTCACGGAGCCGGTATTCCGCAGACTACTCCGTCATTTACACACAGGGAGCATTTTAGCGTTTGGAGATCTCTCCACTTGGACTACAGTTGTCCAGACACAGCGGTAAAAATCTTCACACCAGTGTACAGGCGGCCTGTCATTGAATCCAGAGCAACTCAGCCCCTCCCTGCGCTTCAGTTTCCTCATCTGTCAAGTGAATGGGCTCAGTGAGACCCGGCAAGACCTGGGCAGCCCTGAAACTCGTAGATTCTACTAATCAGAAGAGCAGACGCGTCCCGGGAACCACAGGCGTCGGCGACTGGGCGGACCTGAACACTTACTGCTTTTGTTTCTGCTTCCGCAAGGGGCTCGGAGCCCTCCTGACAATTCACCCCTCGAAGGTAATCAGAATTCTCTTTCTGTCCGCCTTGGTTTTCTGCTCTTTGACTTGCATCATAAATTATTCTCTCTCTAAATGGCAGGCGTAGGTAAGTTACCAAAAGGTCACTCAGAACCCCAATCAATCCCAGTTGCCTTAATTACTTTAGTGCTGTTCAGACTTTGTGTGTGCGTGTGCGTGTGCGTGTGTGTGCGTGTGCGGGTGTGTGTTAGCCACCCAGAGGAGAGGTTCAAGAACCATTTTCTGCAAAAGGCGCTGGGATTTTCTTTAAGGAACAAAGTTAATTATGTTGGCTTTTGTGCATGTTTGGAGAATCCCCATCATAATAGATCTTGGTGTATATATAAATAACAAAAGAGAGCCTATTTGCTGAGGCCTCCCTTGTCTTTGATGGGCTGTCGGCAAATCCTGGAGATGAATTATAGGATGAACCTGGTACAAGACTAACCTTAAAACCAGATAAAAATAATCTCTTTATTAAAATGGACCCTCGCCACCATTCCCCTCCCCCCATCCCAAACTCTGTCTCAAAGCCCCCACAGGGGTGCTGGATGCTGTGTTTCATCTTTAGTTAAGAATTTAGAGGCAGGGTGTCTGGATGGGTCAGTAGGTTAAGCCTTGTCTCAGGTCACGATCTCACGGTTTGTGAGTTTGAGCCCCGTGTCGGGCTCTGTGCTGACAGCTCGGAGCCTGGAGCCTGCTTCGGATTCTGTGTCTCCCTCTCTCTCTGTTCCTTCCCCGCTCACGCTCTGTCTCTGTCTCTCTCAAAAATAAACACACATTTAAAAAAAATTAAAAAAGAATTTAGAGGCAACATTAATGTCTAATGTTAGTGACAAATAGAATTCTGCTCTGGACTGTGCTGCCTCTGAGCGGGCCTGTGGGTGCACAGAAATACGTTTTTTTCAGTCAGTGGTTTGGGTGAAAGTCTCAAATCTTAAAGGCTTTGGAAAAGGCAAGGCTTTGGGTGCTGCTTTCTTCCTTGTGAAGGAATCCATAATAATAATATATCGATGTTAATATATAGAATAAATACTAAAATAAATAGCAAGGATAACAGTAATTTACAACCATGCGGTAACAAAAACAATAAGTCAAGCTAACTTTTGAGTACATTTACGTGCATTTTAAATTTTTTTTTTTTTTTTACTGTTTTACTTATTTCTAGGAAAGAGAGAGAGAGAGAGAGAGAGACAGCGTGAGCAGGGGAGGGTCAGAGAGAGAGGGAGTCACAGACTGAAACAGGCTCCAGGCTCTGAGCTGGCAGTCAGCCCAGAGCCCGACGCGGGGCTCGAACCCACGAACAGCGAGATCATGTCCTGAGCGAAAGTCGGACGCTTAACCGACTAAGCCACCCGGGCGCCCCTGAGTACATTTACATGCATTTTACTTTGCGTTTCTTGTCTAATCCAATTCTCACAGCTGTTATTCTGACTTGACATATTAGAAACTCAGGAACTGAGAGGTTATGTCACATGCCCAAGGTCACCCAGCTGGGAAGGGGTGGAGCCATGGGAAGGGGTGGATCCCTCAAAGGGTAGACCTTTGACCCTCTACACCTGACAGTAGTAACAGCTGACTTATCCTGGTGTACTGAGTCCTCAGACTGATGCCAAATACTTTGTATTTAAAATGTGAGGATTCTTACAGTGTGGGAAGCTGGTACGATTGTTTTTCTGAATTTGCGCATAAGGAGACAGGCTCAGAGAAGCTAGGTGACTTAGGCAGGGACAAACAGTACTCTGGAGCTGGGGTTTCACAGCCGTCTGGGTCTATCCAGCATTGGTAAATTTATGACCCAGGGGGCCAACTGTGGCCCTTTGCCTGATTTTGTCAATAAAGTTTTATTGGGACCCAGCCACACCCATTCGTTTGTGTGCTGCTCATGGCTGTTTTTGCACCACGCTGTTAGGGCCAAAGAGGCACCGTAGAGACCTTCTAGTCCTCAGAGCTGAAAATATTCAGGAGACTTTCGCCCCTTTGCAGAAGTTTGCCATTCCCTGCTCCAGGCTCAGCGTCCTTAATTACTGTCGTCTCCCGCTATTCTGTGAACCGTGATTCCTAAGACTTGGGGTTCCAGCGTGCTGGTCTGAGCCCCAGGTGGAGAAGGACCTGAGAATTCCTGCCGTTCTGAGGGGGATACCGAGGCCCCGGGGGTTCTAACTGCCCACAGGGTGTGCGTGTTTTAAAGGGTGACGTGAACATGGCTTAGTTACAACGTAAGAAAGCCCGGGATCTTTGGGGGAGCTTTGGAATTGCCCTGAAAACAGTGCTTGTAATAGTAATTTTCCCAGCAGATGCTTGTTAAAAATTCACCCTGGGGCCACATCCCAGGACCTACGGATTCAGACTTTCTGGATGAGCCCTGGGAATCTGCATTCCGACAAACTCCCTGGGTGGTGCCGGTGGCCACCAGTGTTGGTGATGCCACTGTCCTTAGTCTCCAGGTGGACTGGGGCCCCCTGGGGACGATACAGTGTCATTATCTTCTGCACAAAGGTAGAGCTAAGCCCCAGTTCACTCACAGCCGCATCTCACCTTTGTTCTTTCTGCTGATGTTTCCTCCCTCCGCCCTGGACTCCCATCTGACCTGATATTCCGTAATTGTTCCCCTTTCTCTAAACCCTTCGCCTCCCAGACTTGCCCAGCCACAAGCAGCCCCCCCCAATTTTTTTTTTTTTCCCAAAAAAAGGCTGGGGGCTTCCTTGTTTCCACCCAAACACGAGCAATTGCTAATTTATCTTGGGAGGTTTCTCGCCTGTCAGGACCACTGCTCACTGGTTTACAGGCCATTATCTGTTGTACTTCTCTACAACGTATGTTCACCATCAGCTCCATTCTACAGATGAACACACTGGGCACCAATCTTGACATGTACAATGCATAAGAACAGCATAAAAATGTTTGTGTATAATGACATGGTATTTAATGATTGCAAATCAGCAGACTATCAAAGGTCACCGAATTTAATTATAATCATGCAGGACATGGTCTTCTGCTATGGGCTGAGGACGTTTGCATATGCAATTAACATAAAGTCATATATATAATTCACAAGCTGCTGTACATTCATAATGTAAAGACTGTATTTACTTTCGTTTTAGCAAGCTGACGATGTGGTCATAGTCAATATTTTCAGATCATTTGTGGTCTATCGGTAATAATGCCAAATTAGGAAAATTTTTCTCCAGTCATGGTACTTCTTAGGTAGTTTTTTTCTGAGCTGAATTTTTGTTTTCTCATTGGGGTATAATTTACATGCAATAAAACACACAAATTCTACATGGAACATGTCCATGAATTGTAACAAATGTATAGACTCGTATATTGCTTCCCTTAAGATTTTCTTAGTTATTTAAAAATTAATTTCATTTTAGGGGCACCTGGGTGGCTCAGTCGGTTAAGCATCTGACTTCGGCTCAGGTCATGATCTCACAGTCTGTGCCAACAGCTCAGAGCCTGGAGCCTGCTTTGGATTCTGTGTCTCCCTCTTTCTTTGACCCTTCCCTGCGCATGCTCTCTCTCTCTCTTTCTCTCTCAAAAATAAACATTAAAATTTTTTTTAATTAATTTCATTTTGGAGAAACCATTCTATTGAGGCAGCAGTTATGGGAATTGTTGATACATGTGAAAACAATTCTCATATTTGGAAACAAACCATGGATTCCAAATTTCGTGTTTAAGCTTTATAATTGAGTCACACATGATACCTTATTGATATTGCCGAGGGTCGTGTATTTATTTTACTTTCTGTCCCTTTCCATCCCTCCTCTTGGTTTTGCCAACAGAATGTGAGCTTGTTATTATTATTTTTTAAAATGTTTAATGTTTTATTTATTTCTGAGAGAGAGAGAGAGAGAGAGCATGAGCAGGGGAGGGTCAGAGAGAGAGGGAGATACAGAATCTGAAGCAGGCTCCAGGCTCTGAGCTGTCAGCACAGAGCCCGACATGGGGCTTGAACCCACAAACCGTGAGATCATGACCTGAGCCGAGGTTGGACGCTTAACCGACTGTGCCACCCAGGCGCCCCTGTTATTACTATTTTTAACCAACAGTATCCCCACTGCCCAGTAAGCAGATGTCCAATAAATATTTGCTCGATGAATGAATGTGATTTGGGCTCAAAGGTATCGTGACTTTTATGTGATTCTGCCTAATACCAAACAGGTCACTTTCATTATATAGAAGTATTTGTAAGCAAGGTACAATCTGTCTTTAGGAAGGACAGCACATCAAATTAGGTTATAATAATCTAATAAGCACACGCTTATTTTTCATGCAAAACCATGCCTCTTTTCAGTGCTGTTCGAGGATAACACATTGGGTTTTCTGGTGCTTTCCAGCTGGTGACCGACCGGGACTGCTGTATCAGAGAGGGTCTTCAGGCTCCAGGGCTTTGGGGCTGAAGAGCAGATGTGTACTTTCTCGGATGGACCAGTAGTCTGCATCTGCGGAAGGTGAGAGAAATGTCAGTCAGTGTGGCCCGGAGATTCTAAGGTGGCCCCAATAACCCTCACCTTCTGGTATTTACCCTCTTGGGTAATCCCTCCCCCCAGAGTGTGGCCAGGACCTATGCGTTGCTTCTAACCAACAGAATGTGGAAAACAGGATGGGAATGTTACTTCCATGATTATATTATATTAGGTTGTAACCTCTGTCTTGCTGGCAGACTCTCTCCCTCACTGGCTCTGATAAAGCAAGTTGCCGTATCGGGGAGACCCATTTGACAAAGAACTGAGAGTGTCTCTTGGCTAAGAACCAGCTAGTAACTGAGGCTCTTAGCCCAACAGCCCAGAAGGGACTGTAGATTGCCAACGACAAGATAAGTCCCTTACATTATGAGCTTGGAAGCCATGTCTTCCCCAGGTCAACTTTCAGATGAGCCCCCAACCCTGACCAATCCAGGGATTGCAGGCTAGCGGGAGACTCTGAGAGGGAACCCGGCGACACAATGCCTGAATTCCTGATGCACGCAAATTGTGAGATAGTAAATATGGTTACTTTAAGGTGCCAAGTTCATGGTGATTTGTCATACAGCAACAGAAGGAAAGTCTCCTAGCAAGAACTTCCCTTTACATTGATTTAGGCCATATACTTTATTGAGATCATTTTATGAAATCCATATTACGGCCCTATTAATAGCTAATTGCTTCTGTTCATGTTTTACAGATGGAAAAAACCAAGACTGAGAATTTAAGGGACTTGTACAAGAACCCACAGCTTTAATATATAACCGTATAATGTTAACAGGTGTAGTGTTTAGCACGGAACGTGACACACCCAAAGCACTTGGTAAAATGTTGGCCGCTTTTATTGTTATCATTTATTTTATACGATCAAGTAATTATGCATAAATAATTCTTTATTATTTTATTATTATGGGTGCCATTTGAAAAAGAGGCATTGGGGGCACCTGGCTGACTCAGGAGAGCACACGACTCTTGATCTCAGGGTCATGAGTTCAAGCCCCACATTGGACGTGGAGCCTACTTTAACAAAAGGAAGAGAGAGAGAGAGAGAGAGAGAGAGAGAGAAGTGTTCTAGGAACCAGGAAACCAATCATCCCAGTCTGTGTTTTGGGCAGAACCCTTTTCATCTGGGTCTCCGTTTCCACATCTCTGAAACGAGCTGAGTTTCTTCCTCTGAGACCCTAGGCAAGAAGCTTCCCTCTGTGTGTTTTCTACCAGCTACAAGCCATTCGAGTTGGGAGTCGTCCTCTGCCTTCCCTTTCATCATGCATGGCTGTATTACCCTCGTCCGACCAGTTCAGCTTGTCAGGGCCCCTTCTGCCCTGAACAGCACTGGGAAAAACAAACAACTGAGCCAACATCGCCTTTCCTTCCAATCCGGGCTGCAGCAAGCTCTCTGACTCGGCCCCTCCATCACTCCGAGCTGCTAAGTTGGGGCCATTTCCTCCCAGCAGAGAGATGAAGCCAACCTAGATTTAGAGGCCTGGCTTCAAATCCTGCCTCCACCATTTACCCAGCCTGATAACCTCTCCTCTTTGGGACTCAGCTGTAACACGGGGAAGAGAGTAGGCACCTCACTGGGGTCATTGGGCTGAAGGAGAGAGTCAGCGACAGCGTGCTACAGGAATGCCCACTGCCTGCAAGTGGCTTGAAAAGGCTCTGCTTGTCATGCTTAAGTCCTCTGGATTCCTCCTGGTTGAGGAACACATGGGCGCCAGCGATTGGGCAGAATTTCATTTGGTTTTACTGCCTTAAGTTTTTTCCAAAGATGTTTCCCCAAGGTCAGACTCCCGAGTGGTTCAGCCAGTGCTTCCGACTGAGGTCAGGCACTCAGAGATCACTGGCCATCACCGGTGGGAGAGAAAAAGATTGCTTCCTGGAGCGGATCACCTCTGACCAGAGGGCCCCTTTCTCTTCTAGGACAGAGCACACTGGCTGGTACATTTAGAAACCATGTTCACCTTTGGAAACTGTTGATCAGAATCCGAGCTGACTGCCTTCCTGGGCCCTTGATTCCTGACCTTTTAATATATGTAAGATATAAGAAGGACTGGGCTGGCTGGGTCCCATCAGAGAAAATTCTGTCAGCCGCCGTGCGCACTTCTGCCCAAAATGATGCGAGTAATTCTGAAGTTACAAGGAGGGGTGCAATTCATTCTCCACCTCTCTGCCAGGAATATGCAGATGGAGCTGGAAAAGACGCAGAGAATGTTTTGTGAGGGTGTGGGAAAGTTGTGGACACTGACTGCTCGGGGATGAGAATACCCCCTTTCTCCTGTCACCGAGCCCCGAAACAGCGGTCTACAGCCATGAGAAGTGCAGGCAGCGAAGAGCATCTCTGTATCGGGTGTTGGACTCTTTCTGCATTTTTGCAGAGTGCCTACAACAACCAATTGTGTCCAGTGGGTGCTCAATAAATGCGTTGGGGATCCACGTACTTACATGCGGGGCAAAAGTCAGACTTGGAGAAAAGCGTTCAGAAACACATCAAAAACAGAGTCCAGTTCAGTTCCTTCCATGGTCTTCAAGGCCAAGTGCCTTTGCAGGGTGGGGTCAATGTTCCTTTGTGCCTTTCTCCCACTTAACCACCGTGGCTGCAAGGCTGCCTCAGACCAGAGCACAGAGGTCTAGTGATTCGTAGCTAGAATCCATGGAATCCGGTTCTCCGAATCCTGGGTTGGAGTCTGGGGCTGACTCACCAGCTGGAAGAGTAGCAGGATCTTTCAGGAGCCATGGAGCAGCAGCACTTGGGACAGAACACAGCAGTGAAGAATCTGTGTTTGAAAGTCCAGGAAAAAATCCCAGAGTTCAATTTCGGCTTTCTTCATTCCGTGTTCTCTGAGCCTCACCATCGTCACCTAGAGAACGGGGATGATCCGACCCTCCCCATAAGGTCACTGGGTGGGTTAAATGAGATCACGTACATTCAGTGCCTGCCACAAAGTATGTACTGAAAAGCTGGTCAACTCTGATCACATTATCATCTCTACTGTTAACATCGACCACTAGGATGAACTGTTTGTTACTATGATTCATTTTTCCAGGGTGACGGCCACGGCCATGCCCTTCTGCGGGGCAAACCACAAGCCCGGATCGGAGTCATGAGGCTCTTCAGGTCAGTGGCTGGTACAGCAGTAGTGCCCAGGCACCAGAAACAGCTGCCAGGAAGAGGGTGCTGATATGTACGGGGCATCGAGCCTGTCGCTGGGACTTAGTCTAATTATATCTGGCAGCTCATTGCCCCCGGAGCCGTGCCTGCCCACGGGAGGACGGATCACATTTCCATCTCCTGAGTAAGCAGACTTGGGTCTTCTTCAGCGTCCTGAAGCGTGCTCTCCCTGCCTTTTGGCAGCTCGGCCGAGCTCTCGCGTCGTGTGTCGGTGTGGACGGGTCGGGGGAAGGGAATGGGAGGCTACGGCCGTGTGGGGACGCCTTGTCAGGGGAGGAGTTGCCGAGCTCTTGGAAACAGCCTCTGGATTTGGAAATAGAATGATCAGGAATGTTCAGCTGTTTGTGGGTCACTTTGACCTCCTCCCAGGTCAGGTCACCCATGTGCTCCTCGCGGCAGAAATTAGATACGAAACACACTCCCACTCCTCGCTCTGTGTCTAGGCAGAGCTCCATCCCTCCTCACCGGATCCCTCCCTACACATGCCCCCAGTTCCCCTCTGTCCCTCTCCATCCGTCTGCCCGGTGTGGGACACAGCGTCACTCATCTGCCAAACCACCTTCACTGCCTTCCTGTTGCCCCAGGCTCCTGCCCAGACTGGTTTCCACAGTCTCTGAGGCTCTGCGTGACTTGGCTCACACCCCTTTCTAGCGTCAGGCCTCTTTGCTTCTGTGCTCACCCCAGCTGCCCACTGGACATCACCCTGCTGTTTAGTCGTCTTCATGGGGCTCACTCCTGTCTTCCTTTCCATCTCGGGTGGGTAGCCCTTCCTCCAGGAAGCACTCCCGGATGCCCCAGATCCAGGAGCATTGCCGTTGCGTGTGCTTCCCCCCGGAATGTCTCTGCCCTGGTGACATGGCCACTGCCTGTGTCCTCCACCCTCAGAGTTCTATGGCGCGGGGACCTTGTACGGCAGTAGAGCTTATCTGCTCCTGTGCTGGGTCCTTCATTTGTATAAGCCTAGCATTGGCCACGCTGCACGCTGTCACCCTTGGTCACAAACCTGAGAGCAGAGTGGGGTCGTGAGAGCCTTGGGTTTGGAGGTGGCCTCGGGGTGCCCCCCAGATCTCCTCATCACTTCACAGACTCTTGCCCTCTGGCTTCCAGGGCGGGGGGGGGGGGGGGGGGGGGGGGGCGGGGCTCGGCCAGGCAGGTCATCAACAGGATCAGAGGAAGGGAGGGGGCTGGGCTCAAAGGAGCATTTGTTCCCCAGCTCCTTCGATGGGGGTTACCAGGTCCCCCAGCTCAAGGTCACAGCTCCTGACAAGCAGCCCCTCTCTCGAGGTTGGACCCTTCAGGCTCTGGGTGGCGCTGGCTCCTGGTCCCCCGCCCCCTCTTCTCTCCCACAGCTTGTGAATCGTGCCGTCATGAAATTATCCCCCTTGGGTGTGTTACCCGTTTCCGGCGGGACGCTGGCCAATGCAGATAATACAGGCGATAACCCTGACCAAACGTTGACACACTTCGATGTGGCCCAAACTGATGGATCGTGCGGCACGCTGTCGGGGGTGGGGGTGATGATTTGGGGTATTATGTATGACACTGATGTAGTGATCACAGCTGCCGTGCCCCAGTCTCCGCGCTCATGGTTTTGTATAACGTTATCTCCCTTCATCCCACAAGTCCATGGACTGGGTGTTTTCTGGAATCCTCGATGTGAGAAACGGGACTCCGGACACCACGGGTTGAGTGAACACAGTGGTGCCTAATCAGGGCCACCACTCTCTCTCCTTCCAACGGCTGTGGGACGTGGGATCTCCCCCAGCCCATTCTGCAGATGAATAGACTGAGGCAAAGGAACTTATTCTGCCCAAGGTCACCCAGGGAGTTGGAGGTGGAGGTGAGGATTCGCGGGGGCTCCATGGGGATGCAGCTGGTCCTAAAACGCACGTCCGTCGCGCTGAACATGAGAGAAGCAGCCTGGGGGGGACTGTGTATCCAGGTCGCGTCGGACCCAGGGCCCAGGAAGACTTCGGTTCCTTCTCCGCTCCTGCCTCGCTCGGGCCCAGGGCTGGCTCCAGCTTCTCCAGCACAGGCTGCCCTTCTGCGGACCGTGGCCAGGTCACCCCCAGATGGAGGCTCGCGTCCCTGCCTTGGCAGCTGGGTGGTCACAGGTGAGACTCTGCCAGTCACCAAGGCAGGTGGACTTCAGAGACCAGACTGGGGTGTAGTCCTGGGAACACTTTCCTGCTTTGGGCTTCTAGGAACCTTCCGGATGTTTGTGGTGGCCATGACCGTGAGCTCGCAGACACTTAACTTCCCCAGGGCTCCAGCTGCTGCCCACGGATGTTTGGGCAGGTCAGGCTTCCCCACGGCCTGCCCCAAGCAATGACTTGGGCGAGGAGGGACACTGAGGCAGGGCTGTTCCTGGGAGACATGGGGTCCTCTGCCAGTGACTTTAGGGCCCCCCAGAGGCTTTGCTGACCCTCTCACACACCCTTGGGGGGGTCCAAGTTGCAGTAACTACAAAGAGTTCAGTCCAGTGCCTGGAACACAATGAAGATTCAGTAAGGAGCAGTAGTGTCGATAATCCTTATTATTATCATCATTTCTATTAAGAACCCTTTGAGCTCAAGGCAGCTCTGGTCCCTGGACCTGAGTCTTCGGACTTTGAGGGTAGAATCTGTGGGTGGCAGTTTACCCATGGTTGGCTCAGCCTTCCATTGGTCCATGTTCTCATCTGCTTTGCTGAAAAAGGGGATGAACCGTGCCTCGCTCCAGTCTCCTCATTTGAGAGAGGTTCTCCTTGCCTTAACCTCTTTATCTGTAAAACGGGAACACTTTCTCATTCCAAGCACCCAAGGATGCCTGTCTGTCAGCGAGAGGCTCTGAAAAACTTTATTAATGATGTGAGGTCAGGAACAGGTAGGTGTAGAGGATGGGTCAGCCCTTAGCAAATATAAAATGCCAAATAATAAATAGCTTTTATCCATTTGCTTAAGCCACTCCTCATATTGATTTGGCTTAATGAGGCCACAGGGCCTCAAATGAATCAAGACATATGTGTTCCATTCTATCACTCGAGAAATTTCTTCATGGTTCAAAACAGGCAGAAAGTCTTTGAGTCTAATTTTGAGACCCTCCCAGACCATTATGGGTTTTAAGAGATCTGGGGATTGCTTTGTCTTTATTTCTAATTACACCGCTCATCAGTCTGATTTATTTCTTCTTGTTTAGGGTGTTAGATATGAGCATAGGGACCCCCTGATTGGCGTGGAAGGGAAAAAGAAGGAATGAATGCTCTGGTATGCTACGATCTTGGACATCTGAAAGCACCTGTGACTGGTGCGGTGCCATGGCTGGGCTCAAAGGCTGCCCAGGTCACAGTGACTCAAAGAAGAAATCGAACGAACCTCAGCGGTCTAGAATTTGATCATAGTTACCAGTGATTGAATACTTACTGTGTGCCAGGCACAATGCCAACAGTTCCCTATGGATCATTTAATTTCATTCTCTCTAGCAGCCTGTGAAGTGGGTGCAATGCCTCCCAGTGGGCCCAGACCCTGGTTACATATCATAATTGGTTGAATTCCTCAGCTCTCTTTGAGGCTGGGAAGGTACGGAACACAGGTCTGTCCAAAATGCTCGCTGCAAGAGCTTCTGGGAACAGAGTTTATTCTGCCAGGAAAAGGGAGACAGATGGACCGCTTCCCCTTCTACCTTTTTTTCCTGTTGTGAATTTGGATGTGATGGCTGGAGCTGTAGCAGCTGTTTTGTTAAAACCTGGGTCAGGACACGGTTGAGATGCTGAACGTGAACACATAGCCGACCATCTTCTCAATTCTCATTACGTAAGAGAAATGAATTCCTATTGATTTAAGGCACTGCAGTGAGATATTCTATTGCCTGAAGCTGACTGTATTACTAATGGAGAAGAGGATGATTCCAAGTCCCAGTATTTATAGTCTAAAACTGACCCAGCTCCCCTTCCCTCAAAGACTTATTTAAGACCTTTTATTCATGCCAGAGTGAACCATTGCTGTACCCATTTAAAAGATGATAATGCAGAGGAATGAGGAGAAAAGATTTGCCACTCAACATTTCAAAGCGGATCCAAGAGCCTTCAAGTGCACACTGTGGCTTCCATTCAGAGACGACGTGCTGTGTCTCGCTGGCTTACCACACCATGCGTATCCCTTAGAAGGATGAAAGAGCCATGTCGTTGCTGTCAGAACCATAGCCAGTGGTTCCAAAGAGTCTAGAGGTTTGAAACCCAGCACTTAAAGCTCCCGTGCTGTTCTTCTGGCTTGGAAATTTACGCCACAGCTCTGAAGTCCTGGAACTTATTGAGCAGTGATTTATGACTCTAAGAGGTACTCATGCAGTAAAATTGCTTGCGTCTTTGTGGAGGTGGTGGATACTGCTCAGAGCCTCCACACGGCTAATACTCCAAATGCCGTCTGTTGGACACACATCCCTCGATGCTCAAGAAGTGACGTTACACTGATAAAGGATGTCATTGAGAGCGAGGGGGTAGGAAGGAAGGCTCCCCAGGAAATGTCAAGATATTTTCTTCCCCAAAGGAAACCACCAAGAGTCATCAGTTCCGAATGTTGAGGGCCCTGGAACCTTCTCTAACAAAGGGGCTGCCTTACAGTCTGGCTTCTCTAAGTGTCTTCAGCATCTTTTCACTTAGTCGAAAGCCCCTTTTAACTCGATTTTGTTAGCTATAAATATCTTAATCCAAGACATAATTCCACCATCATAACACACTGTATTTTCAGACTTGAGATTTCCTTTTGTTTTTCTACCCCCCAAGGCTTTATTTGCTTCGTATGTCGGTGAAGAGGATTCTTACATTGCTGTTTCCCCAGGCTCTTTTAGCCATTCCATTTCTTTTTTGTACTATTCCCACAAGTTTCCTATCCCGTATAGTCATTAGAAAGAAAAACAACAACAGTCTAATTCTTATATAGTCTTTACCATATGCTAGATGCCGTTGTAATTTGCTTACATATACGGGCTCAGTTAATCTTCCCAACGCCTTTGGGGTAAGTGCAGTTATTTGTCCCCGTCTTACAGAAGAGAAAGCTGATGCACAGAGAGGGTAACTCACTTACCCAAGGACACACAGTAAGTATGTAGCCAGGCTAAGTGTCAAACTGGGCAAGATTCTCAGCTAGACTGTCCTCTCCCCTCCACCCCACCTCTTTGCCCGACTCATTCCTGGTCATGCTCGCTCTCTGGGGACTCTACTTGTGTGTATATTACAAGTGATCACTGATTTCATTGTGTATCTCCCCCACCAAACTGTGAGCCCTTTATGATATATATCCATAGTAAACAGGTATTAGAGACACCAAAAAGGGGCACCTGGGTGGCTCAGTTGATTAAGTGTCTGACTTCGGCTCAGGTCATGATCTCCCCACTCATGAGTTTAAGCCCCATGTCGGGCTCTGTGCTGACATCACAGAGCCTGGAACCTGATTCAGATTCTGTGTCTCCCTCTCTCTCTGCCCCTCCTCACTCACGCTCTCTCTCTGTCTCTCAAAAATAAATAAAAGTTAAAAAAAATTTTTTTTTAAAAAAGAAACACCAAAAAGTATAAAGTATAAAAAAAAACCCACAAAGAACTGCCCTCAAGTCCTTGGTAACATCCCGGCATCTCTCCTATTAAAATTTTTTAAATATATAAAATATGTAATAGATATAAAACTTATACAAGTTATATATAACATAATAAATGTAAATAATAGAAATAATATAAAACATATAAACATATGTAATCAACTAAAGTATATAAATATTATATATAATAAATCTAACTAATATACATGCTGTATTACATATAGTAGATAACATCAACATTAAGTACATTCACAGTGTTGTGCAGCCCTCACCACTATCCATCTCCAGAACTTCCCATCGTCCCATTCAACACTAACACCCCACTCTCTTCCTCTCCGCACCCCCCCCCCCCACCGGCCCCTGGTAACCTCTATTCCTTCTACTTTCTGTCTCCATGAAATTCCTAGTTCTAGGTTTCTCATATAAGTGGATTCATACGGTATTTGTCTTAGTGTTACTAGTTCAGTAATAGCCCATTGTGTGGCTAATAGACCATAGCTTGTTTATCTGCTGGCTGCTGCGAGTGGTGCTGTTAAGGACATTGGTATACCTGGGAGCAGACTTGTGACGTCACATGGTAATTCCATATCTCACTCTTTGGGGAACTACCCAACTATTCCCAAGTGGGTGCGCCATTTGACATTCCCACTGGCAACGCAGGAGCCTCCCCACTTCTCTCCTTCCTCACCAACACTTGTTTTGTTTTGTTGTTGATAATAGCCACCCTTGTGGGTGTGGTTTTTATTTACATTTCCCTAATGACTGATGACACAGACATCTTCTCATGCGCTGATTGGCCATTGGCTTGTGGCTGCGTCTCTGCTTCTGCCTTCACACGGCCTCTTCCCTGTGGATCTAGTCTCCTCTCCTGCCTCCTATGAGGACACTATCATTGGATTTAGGATCCGCCCTAATCCAGGATGACCTCACCTTGATCCTTGCCTTAATCACACCTACAAGGACCCCGTTTCCAAAGAAGGTCATTGTCACAGGCACCACCAGTTAGGACTTAGACATATCAATTCAACCCATTATATAGCTCCATAATCAAGATACAGAACCACCCTATCACCCCTCCTTGAAATTCCTTTTTTTTTCAATTAAAAAGTAAAACAGAGCCAAAAGCGTCCTCACTGTTACAACCTTCTCCATCCATCAGATGATGGATTATACATACATCTGCATATCGATAAATTCAGATCGAAGTGTTTCCTCATTATTTAAAAGACGTGCATCTCATAGGTGGGAGTTTCTGGAAGGACCAGCACATGTCATCCTGGACTCGAACCCTCAGAGCCTAGCCTAATGCCTAGCACATAGTAGTGCCATGTCCATGTTTGTCGAGTGACTACAAAGGAGTGAGCTTCCGGAGAGAGTGTGTGTGGGGGGGGGGCTGAGGATGCCGCCTGTGGCTCTGACGGGCCTGTGCTCACTGCGTTTCCACGCCGCCTGCCCTCTGTAGGTGCCGTGTACACTTCCCGTCCTACGTGGGCCCAATATGACCCGCTCGGCTGGTCCTCTCTAGAAACCTCCAGGCACTTTGCAGCCGGCTGGGAGATCAGAGGTGTGTTTCTCCCGCTCTGGCCTCTCCCCCTTCGAGGGTTTTCATTCCAGAAAGGGCCAAGTCAACTCTCTCCAGGTTTTATAAGCTGATAGAAGAGGGCTGTCAAATGCTTTTTATGGGAGAAGAAACAGGAAGATGGTTTGTTTTGCAGACAGCGGGTTATTGAGTAATTACATTTTTATAGAGCTGTTGTGGGGCAGATCGCGGCCCCGCTGTCTCCTTTGATGCCAAAAGGCAGACGGCCCCATAAAGATCAGAACAAGCGAAGGTGAAGGGGGTCAGGGACAGAGCTGCCCCTTCGGGAAGTGCCCTCTTGTGGCTGCGTGCTCGGTCTGGTCAGTCGTCCTATGCCGACCTCCCCTGCGTCTCTGCTCTGCGTGTAGAGCGAAGGAGAGGCAGACTCCGGTGTGAACTGTTAGGGCCGCCTTGAGGGCGTCGTCGCGATTTAGTCTCCCTCTTCTGCGGACTCATTCTCTCATTCACACCCACCCATCCCTTCATTCACTCCCTTATCCAGTCACTCGTTCATGACTCCACTCCTGTGTCCAGTGATTCACTGCCGAGTTCAAGTCCTCCCGCATTCACTTGTTCCCTTATTCATTCGTGTCCGCATTCATGCAAGTGCTGGGATATCACTGAGGGGCCAATACTCACATACCTTTTTTTTCTGGGGCTCCTTTTATCCATTCGCTGAACACACGTGAGGTGGGGGCCTACTGTGCGTCATACACTGTGACTGTCACGGTGAACATGACCAGAGTCATGGGGAAGAACGGCGGCTGAAAGTCGCACCTATACAACAACCCTGAGAGGTGAGCTCTCACGGGCACGTGCTGCTGTGGGGGAGGGGGTGGGCACCGGAGAAGCCTCCCCTCGTGGCTGGGATCTAATGGGTGAGAACGAGTTGTCCAGGCCAAAGGAGTTGGTGACGGCGGTGGTGGGGGTACGGTGGGGAGAGAACATTCCAGGCAAAGCCAGTGAACCCTACACAGCCTCCATGGCAGGAGAGCTCGTGAAGCTTCCGAAAAGAGCAGCAGCGCCCATGCCAGCCCAGCTCTCCCACAAGCCCCATCCCGGATGTGCTGCCCAGAGCGGCGCCAGGAAATCCCTGTCCAGAACTTGTTCCATCTCAAAGCCAGCCTCCCTTTGCAGAAATAGAACGCGCTCCGGGGCTGCCCTCCTAGACCCGGCCATCCATTCAGAGAAAGCCATGTGGGCAGGGGTCCGGGGAAGCTCAGGGGAGCAGCCAGCCCGGTGACCTGGGGAGGGCCTTTCTTTCTGCGTCGGAAGGTTCCAGAAAGCCGTTCATCGCTACCCCTTTTCCTGCGAGGAACTGGGCTGAGGGCCTGGTTTTTTACTGGTCCCACCTGGAGCCAAGTGTTTCAAGTCCAGTCTCCCCCATCTCGTGTTTTAAAGATGGCGGCCACTTCTGGCAGCTCCCCGTCCCCCATGCTGATTTCCAGCTGCAAGACAAGTACCTTAATAAATGACTCTTTATTTGGCTGCCCAGCCTTTCTGTGCGTGTTTGGTTTCCTGCTGCAGCCTCCGGCCAGAGTCCCAAGGTGTCTTTCTTAAAGGGGTGGAGGAGACGCAGCCCTTTCTGGTTTTTTCTTCTGTTCATTTGCTGTGAACTCTCAATGCTCCGCAAGGCAGCTTTCCTCTGGGGACGAAGAGCCTTTTCCAAAGTCTTTCCCTCTTTCTGTCACATACAGGCTCTCCGAGATCCCAAAGGGATCCAGCCCTGGCCCCCTGCACCCAAATGCCTCGGGGGCTGGAGACCGAGGCAGCAGGGGCCTTAGGACAGGACAAGGGGGCACAGAGCAGGGGTGAAGAGGGGCTCACTGACAGTGCAGCCCAAAGCCCTTTATCTGGTCTTCCAAGGAATCCGCGCACCTGGACTTCTGGGTGGTGAGCGGAGGGCACTTCTCACAATGGAAGTGGAGGAGGTCAGGTCAGAGGAACCCCCTGTGGGCGTGGCCGCCATCCTGCTCTGGTCCCCACCGCCATGGCCACTGCCTGAGACACCTTGGGAGGCGGTCATTCAGGGAGGGCCCGAGGGGTGGGAGGCCTCGTTCTAAGTGCCAGGGGTGTGCACCCAACGAAGCCGAGCACGCCCCTGCCCCTGTCATGCAACAAATACACAGTCCAAGAGACCCGTGATGGGGAGCAGGAGGACGAGGAGGAAGGCGGTCGGGAAGGCTGGCCGGCTCAGTAAGAGATGCTTCCATCCGTGGGGGAGGCGTCCTTGGCAGAGGGAACGAAATACCCACAGGCCTGCGGGCAGGGCAGGGCCTAGGACACGTGTCCCTGGCTGGAGCTGCGGCCAGGATCCCAGCTGAGGAGGGAGCCAGAAGATGAGAACACAGACAGAGGGAGCCGGACACACAGGCCATGTTGGGCCTTGTGGGGCCCTTCTGGTAAGAGGTTTTGGCTTCTATTCCAAGTGAGAAAGGGGCCAACTGAAGGGTTTGAACAGAAGAGGGACGGGATCTTATCTGTGTTTTATACAAGAATCAATGGGTTGCAGAAATGAACGCAGAGTATCTCGTTCTCCCGATTCATGGAGTAGTCGTTGAAAGTACCCATTTCACAGATGCAAAAACTCAGGCACCAGAAGCTTAGGTAATTGGCTCAGGGTTCCACCGCGAGTGAGGGGCAGAGCCGGGATTCGATCTCAGTTACCCCATGCCAGGAGCCTGTGGTCAGGCGCCACCACCTCCCGGGAGCCTCCTCTGTGCTCTCCAAAGCTGGGTGAGAAGCCCCTGTGGCTTTAACCTCTCTGCGCCTCCATTTTCTCCAAAATGGGAACGCGAGAAACTCTTCTTGCCTTCTTTAATGCGCACAGCTGTTGGCAAAACCAGATGAAACAGCTGCGAAATAAACACGAGTCCTAGTGAATATTGTGATAAAAACAAGTTCCTGTGTATTGAGCACCCCAGGGTGAGCAAACCTGTGCTTACTGAGTCTCAGTCACCCAACAACTCCATAGCATAGGTGCTATTATTATCCCAGAGGGCCCGGGGCAGAGAAAATGGTCAAGAAACTTGGAGTGAATTAATCAAGATGCTTTTGTTTGATTCTTTTCCGTTCGCCTCACTGAGGCTCTTTTCTCAGTTTGCTCATCTCCAACAGAGGCGGTGATAATATTTACTACCTAAGAGGTTGTGAGGCTGCTCTACAGGTGCCCGGTTCCCCTCCGAGGGGGAAGCGATGAGGTTCCTGCGTCCTTTGCTTCCTTCCAGAGATGCTCTATGCAAATAAGGCACATGAAGAATTTACATAGTTCCAAATATTTGTAATGCAAATGATGTCATACCGTACCTTTTTGCTCCTGGCATGTGACAATATGTCCCAGAGATGATTTCGTTACAGGACGTAGAGGCTGCTTTGTTCTTTTCAAGAGTTACCTCGTATCCTTTCCTGTGGCCACTTCCTGATTTTATCCTTTGCTGTTTAGCAGCGCTGTCCTGACCGTGACTGTGTGTCCGGCTTCTCGCATACATGGGAGGGTGTTGGTTGGGGTCCTTCCCTGTCCACCGTGTGGTTTCCACGGCTTCAGCCGCTCGTGGTCGACCACCTTCTGGAAGCAGATGAGCCTGGCCATACATCAGAAGGTCGCGAGGAGCTTAACGCTACATCACGATGCCTGTGACCGTCACCTGTTTCATCCCATCATGTAGGGATTTTATCATCTCACAGCATCAGAAGAAGGGTGAGTACAGTTCATCAAGATATTTTAAGAGAGAGAGGGGCGCCTGGGTGGCTTAGTCGGTTAAGCGTCCGACTTTTGCTTAGGTCATGATCTCGCGGTTCGTGGGTTCGAGCCCCGCGTCGGGCTCTGTGCTGACTGCCAGCTCGGAGCCTGGAGCCTGTTTCAGTCTGTGACTCCCTCTCTCTCTGACCCTCCCCTGCTCACGCTCTCTCTCTCTCTCTCTCAGAAATAAAAAAAAAAATTTTTTAAAAAAAAAGAAAAAAAAGAAAAGATATTTTAAGAGAGAGAGAGCACATTCACACAATTTCTATTATAGTATGTTATTATAATTGTTCAGTTTTATTACTAGTTACCGTTGCTAATCACTTGCTGTGCTTAATTGATAAATTAAACTTTATCATGGGTGTGTATCAGTAGGAAAAAACATAGGTAGAGAGAGTTCAGTACTGTCTGTGGTCTCAGACATCTTAGAATGTATACCCCACAGATCAGTGGAATGACTACTATGTACATACATTTCAATTTTGGATAGACATTGCCAAGTTGCATTTCCTAGCGGTTGTATCAACTTACGCCATCCACCAGCAATAAAAGAGAGAGCTTTTCATCGTTAAAGGTTGTGTATTATCAAACTTAAAACAATCATACCAGGAGATCTTGTCGTACCTATAGCTTTTGTAATATGCTCATTTTCACTTGATGTTAATTTGCAAACATCTTTATGTTTCAAGAAATATTTTCCAGGGGCACCTGGGTGGCTCAGGCGATTAAGTGTCTGACTTCAGCTCAGGTCATGATCTCACGGCTTGTGAGTTTGAGCCTCAAGTCAGGCTCTGTGCTGATGGCTCAGAGCCTGGAGCCTGTTTTGGATTCTGTGTCTCCCTCTCTCTCTGCCTCTCTCCTGCTTGCACTCTGTCTGTCTGTCTCTCTCTCTCAAAAATAAACATTAAAAATTTTTAAAAAAAGAAATATTTTCCAACAAAATAATTTTTAATAGCTTTATAATATTCCATTGCATGGACATACCATAGTCTATTGGGTCCCTATCATCAGATATTTAATATTTTAAAAACTAAATAAGACTGATCAATTTGACTGTTAAAATTAAGAATTCTGCTCATAAACAGACACTTAAAAAGGTAAGAATCACATTATAAACTCAGAGGAAATGTAATACATACAACTAAGAAAGGAGAGTGTTATCAACCATATGTAAAGAGCTTCTAGAAATCAACAACTGTAGCTCAGTAACCCAATAGGCAAAAATACTTAAACAGAGCTTTCAAATGAGGAAACATTTGGGGCTGATACATTTATGAAGAGATGTTGAACATCCCATTAATGATGAGGCAAAGCAAGAGCAGCACAGGATACTATTTTCCACTCATTTGTTTGGCAAAAATTAGAAAACAAACACTCTGACAAGCCAAGGCTTAGAAAGGACGTCAAGTGCAAAAGAAATTCAAAGTGGTGCATCCACTTTGGAAAAATAGTTTAGTTTTATATCCTCATGTTGAAAATTCAGACATCTGACCTAGTCATTTTTCTCTTGGCTATATACCCAAGAAAAAGAAGAGTGTTCCCAGTGCCACAGTTTATTATTATTTTTAAGTCTATTTATTTATTTTGAGATGGACAGAGACAGCGAGCAGGGGAAAGGCAAAGTAAGAGGGAGAAAGAATCCTAAGCAGACCCCATCAGCACAGAGCTTGACGTGGGGCTCGAACTCATGAACCCTGAGATCATGACCTGAGCCAAAACCAAGAGTCCCAGGCTTAACTGACTGAGCCGCCCAGGTGCCCCACCCACTGTTTACAATAACAGCTGGAAACATAGCGCCCCCTGGTGACAGAGTAAGTGAAAAAGTGAGATATTTTCAAATGATAAAACAGAACATGGAGGGCGGTGATGGCAACCATGTTGTGAGCTTTGATATGACGACATAGCTGGCTCGTGCCCTACCTATGACCCCTGTACCACCCCTGGGGCCCCTTGGCCACCTCTACTGCTGCCTGGTAGTACCCGCCACGGACCGCCCCTTGGGAGGAGTTGGTGTTAACTGCCAGCTCCCTCTGGCCTGGGCCAGGAAACTCTCAAGTGTGTGTGGGACACACCCTGCATCTCCCCGGAGGCATCAACCGCAGGGGTGGCTGGTTTGATAATGCCCTTTTTAAAAAGTTGAGGCAAAACTCACACTATAAACGAACCATTGTAAAGTGAACAATCTGGGGGCGCCTGGGGGGCTCAGCCGGTAAGCGTCCCTGACTTCGGCTCAGGTCATGATCACCAGGTTCATGAGCTCGGGCCCCGCATCGGGCTGTCTGCTGTCCGCACCAAGCCTGCTTCGGATCCTCTGTCCCCCTCTTTCTGTCTGCCCCTCCCCCATTCGCTTGTGCTCTTTCTCTTTCTCAAAATAAACGAACATTAAAAAACGTTTTTAAGTGAACAATTCAGTGGCATTTAGCGCATTCACAATGTCGTGTAAGGCTATTTCTAGTTCAAAAAAATTTTTCATTATCCCCAAGGGAAACCCATATTCATTAAGCTGTGGCACCCCAGATAATGAGTTTTTATTGGCTGTCTTCCCCTCTGCTGTGGTCTGAATGTTTGTGCCCCTCCCCAAGTTTGGATGCTCAAACCTGACCCCCGGAGGTGATGGTTTTAGGAGGTGATTAGGTCTTGGGGTGGGGCAGAGCGCTCGATGGGATTAGTTCCTTCCTCACCAGAAAGAAGCCAGGACCATGCTGGCGCTTTGATCTTGGACTTCCCCACCTACAGAACTGTGTGAGAGACAGAGATTTCTTTTTTTTTTTTTTTATGTTTATTTATTTTTGAGAGAGAGAGAAAGAGAGAAAGAGAGAGAGCAAGTGCTCAGAGCAGGGTAGAGGCAGAGAGAGAGAGGGAAAGAGAGAATCCCAAGCAGGCTCTGTGCCGTCAGCGCAGAGCCTGACGCAGGGCTTGAACTCCTGAACCGGGAGATCATGACCTGAGCTGAAATCAAGAACTGGATGCTCAACCAACTGAGCCGCCAGGCGCCCCAGAAAAAACGTTTGTAAAGAACTCCCCAATATTGTTAATGATGTTTTCTCCATGTGACAGGATAACAAAATGCCTGTTTTCTAATTTATCATATCTATGTGGAATGCATACTGTTAGTCTATAAAACCAATAAGGAACCAAAAATTATATATTACTTAAATGTATGTAATGGTGGTAAGGCCTTTTACTTGTGTCCCTTGCTCGATTCTCCGAGTGTACCCCTGACCCATCTCCGTTTCTACAGGACTGAGTGAATCCACATCACACTTTAAACTGTGTTGCTTCCATTCCGCAGAATCCACATTCCATCACCAACCACTCTGCTTCTTCATCTTGCAAGCTCTTTGAAAAACATGTTCCCTTTCTGCTGGCTTCTCTGTCCACTTTCCTGGCCAAGTCTAGGTCCTTTGGTCTAAACTTGCTTTGCTCTCTCTTTTTTTCAAAAGACCAGTTGCCTGCCGTGAAATATGGCGTTCATCTGTGACACGGATGAATGCTAACTGACGGCATTGTTGACCAGTGTGGAATTTGATGTTCAAAGGGTTCTGAACATTCTGTATGGGGAAGAATCTTCTGTCTCTGACATTTGAAAGCCCCGAGATGCAGCAATTTTAGAAAATTGGAAGCATGAGTGGTAAATAGAGAACAAAAGGAAGAGAAGTCCTTGGCTTGGGCCATGAGGTGTTCTGCCTCAACGATTTCTTCTCCTTTTTAAAAAGATTTTTTAATGCTTATTTCTTTTGGAGAGAGAGACAGACAAGCATCAGCAGGGGAGGGGCAAAGAGAGAGGGAGACACAGAATCCAAAGTAGCCTCCAGGCTGACCTGTCAGTAGAGAGCCTGATGTGGGGCTCGAACTCACCAACCACAAGACCATGACCTGAGCCGAAATTGGACGCTCAACCAACTGAGCCACCCGGGGTGCCCCAGAATGATTTCTTCTTTATGTGTCCCTTTGGCGAATGGTTACTCCTCTGGCTTGACTTCGCAATGGGCTTTAAACGGTAAGGAAATTAGGCGCGACTGTGTCTGTCTCTCTTTTATATTATCGTTCTGGTAAAACGTACATAAGATAAAATAGACTGCATTAATGATTTTAAATACACAGTTGAGCAGCAGTGAGTGCATTCACAACGTTGCACAGCCATCATTGCCCTCCGTCTCCAGCACTTTCTCCCCATCCCAAACTGAAATCCCCTCCCCTTGCAACACCCACTTCCCTTCCCCCCTCGCCCAGCCCCTGGCCGCCATCTACTAGCTGTCTCTGCATCTGACTACTGTGCGTCACGGAAGCGGCACCATACAATATTTGTCCTTTAGTGTCTGGCTTATTGCACTTAGTATAATGACGTCAAGGTCCACCTGTGTTGTAGCATGTATTAGGATTTCCTTCCTCTTTTAGGGCTGACGAATATTCTGTTGTAGGTAGATACCACATTTTGTTCATCTGTTCATCATTTGGTGAGGATTTGGGCTGTTCCCACCTTGCGGCTGCAACGAATAACGTTGCTAGAAACAAGGATGTACGAATGTTGGTTTGAGTCTCTGCTTTCGATTCTTTTGTGTGTATATGTATATACACACACACACGTGGGTTTGTGGGGTCACATGGTAATTCTGTGATTTCTTTTCTTTCTTCTCTCTTTCCTTTTTTTTTTTTTTAACGTTTATTCATCTTTGAGAGACAGAGAGAGAGAGACAGAGTATGAGCGGGGAAGAGGCAGAGAGAGAGACAGAGAGAGAATCCCAAATAGGCTCCATGACCAGCTTGGAGCCCAACTCGGGGCTTGATCTCACTCCGTGAGACCATGACCTGAGCCAAAATCAAGAGTCTGAGGCACCCAGGCGCCCCTACTTATTAGAACATTTGATTGCATTCTGCTGGCTATGCAAGCTTCTTACCTTGTTTAGGAAATTTTTTCTCTACTCTAAACCATACAAAAAATTTTTCGAAAGGCCCTTCTCTCTCCCTCTTTTTTTTTTTTGGCATCAAACTTGGAACAGACAGTACTTTTGCATGTGTGCAAAGAATAAAAGAAACATATATCTCTGATTCCCTGATGTTGTCTTCCTTTGAAAATTTTTCCCAGTCCCAACTTCTAACACCTGTTAATTGCACAGGGGGGACTGATTAGAAGCAGCTGTAATTCTGGGTCTGCTCAGCACAGCTGACCCTTGAACATTATAGGAGTCAGGGGTACTGACACCCCAAAAGTCAAAAATCTGCATTTAAGTTTTGGCTTCCCCCGGAATGTAACCAAATGGCCTATCTAGTACTAAGAGCCCTACCAATAATAGAAACAGTCAAATAACACATATTTTGTATGTTACGGGTATTATATACTCTATTCTTAGAATAAAGTAAGCCGAAGAAAGAAACTGTTATTTATAAAATCCTAAGGAAGAGAAGATACATCTACTGAAAAAAAAAATCTGGGTGTAAGTGGACCCAGTGGTTTAGACCTATGTTATTTGAGGGACAACTATAAATTCTTTAAAACTTGCCCGTTCACAATACCACTGTGACACAATCTTGCCAAAAGTAAAGCAACCTCCAGTTGATGAAGTCTTGAAATTCACCTGTAACTTGCAGAAAATATGGAGGACAGAGGAGCGCGCTAAGATGGCACCATGGGGAAACGCCTGCAAAACTCCAGACTGCGGGTATTTTCCAGAACAAACAAACATTACGACTTACGGCAGGTGGAATAATGGCTCCCTCAATATTTCCACATCCTGATCCCTGGAACTTGTGAGTAAGGAACGGGGCAAGACAGGATAAGGGAGCAGAAGAGATTAAAGTCTAAAGTCGCTCATCAGCTAACCGTCAGGTGGGGAGATTATCTGGGTGCGTCCAGTTCCCTCAGTGAAGGAGGAAGGGAGAGTCCGGTTCAGAGCGATGTGATGTGAGGAAGATGGCTGGCTTTGAGGATGAGGAAGGGGGCCATGCGCCCAGGGACCTCTATGGGCTTGGAAAAGGCAAGAAAACAGACCCTCCCCTTGACCCTCCAGAAGGAGTGCAGCCCCAGGAACATCTTGTCGTAACCCGCTGAGACCCCTGCTGGATTTCTGAGCTCCGTAACTGTAAGCGAATGTGTTTGTGTTATTTGAAGGCAGAAATGGGAACCAAAAAAAAAAAACCACTCCTGTGCTTCAACAAAGAAAATCCATGTTAAAAAAGGAGATTGTAGCGGATACAGTCAGCGTCCCCCGACGGGGGCTGCCCTGGATTTCAGCTGCAAGAGCTCCTTACACGACAATGACTTTTGGGTCCTGTCTCTGCCTGAGGGTCCGCTGCATTGTGCTGGCTCTGCTCCGGGGGTAGGCGGGAAGTGCTGGGGTCTTAATGCCCCAGGAGCGACCTTCAAAGTAGAGGATGCGGGAGATGGACAGAGGCTTCCACTCGTGGCACCTTGGGGGGCGGTTCTGAAGTGTGTGCTGTGCACTGTCTCAGAGACCCCGGGGTACTGAGCCCCAGAGGCGAGTGGCTACCGTTTATTAATACGCACCTTACTGGCTCTTGTGTCTCTTAGGGTCATTTCCGCACACGCTCCCTCGCCATGCTCCCTGGGGTCACCTCCAAAATCACCTCCGAATCACCTCCACGTCTCTGCGTCTGCTTTTCTAGGAACTCATGAGGACACAGAGATTAAGAGATTTAAGAGACACATCAGCCTGCCATAGTCTATGCCAGAAATTATACTTATTTACATCCTGATTCAAACACATTTTTTAAAAAATGAAAAAGAACCCAACACCCCCACAAACCCCGAACCCCAAACACCAACAGCCCCATGAATGACGTATATGAGAGAAGCAGAAATTTGAACACTAGACAGGACTTTTGATAACATCAAGAAATTATTGTTAAATTGTTAAAGGTAGGGGTGTGATCATGGTACTGTGGCTGTGCTCACACGAGGTACTTTCTGGAATATTACAAACAAATTGATAATGCGTCTGAGGTTTGGGATCATGGGCCTTTGGTTTTCAAAGCAGCAAGGGCTGTGGGATCTTTTTCACATCATGTGACTCTGTCGCTCCTGCCCTCCCCCTCCCTCCCGGTTTACAATGGCCTCACCCAGAGAAACCAGGGTCATCTCCCTACCTTATTTATGGTCAACTGAGCCACAAGCTTAATTCCATCAGCTGCCGGGACTCCCCCTTGCATGTACCATGACATAGTCACGGGTTCTGGGGATTAGGATGCGGACATGTTTAGGGGTGCACACCCCTCTACTTTTCTTGCTGTTCCAATACACCTGCAGTTACAATGTGTGCAGAAGGAAGTGAGAAGGAGGGAAGAAGGAAGGACCCCCAATGGGTAGGAAGAAACCTCCTCCACAGATCATACCAGAATGGTGGGGTCATTGCCTAAAGCATCCAGTTTGGCTTGAGGGGTGCATTTATCTCCTGCTTCCGAAACCCCGGAATGGGCCTTCCTTAAAAAGGACTGGGTGTCTTGGATACTTTTGAATCGGTGTCCTTTATTTTCCCACTCGATCCATCAGCTGCTGACAGATGAATTTCGTACCTCTTCCAGCGTCGACCCTGGGGTGATGCTCGTGTCGTGGTGGTGTGTGGGGGTGAGAGCTCTCTCCCCACCACTGCCCTCCTTAATTAAACGGAGGCCCAACCTCTGCCTAATTGGCAGAAGTCCGCGGGCTTCAGGTGAAGACACACCGAAGCTTCTAGCCCGGCTGTGCCCCTCAAGAGCCATGTGACCTTTGCAGGTCACCTACCTGCAGCCCCGCCCCCTTGTCTGTCTGTCCACTAGGTGCGTACCGTCTGTCGCGTGGGTTAAAAGAGCTAGTCGCTTGCAAAGCCCTCAGCACCGTGAGCGCTGCTTACAGCAGGTGCTCAGTGAATTCTCATTCTTGTTGCATTACTGAAATTACCTGCTTCGGGGCCCAGCTTCAAATTCACCTCCTCGATCAGGAAGTCTTTCCAGGGGCCCTGTTCTGACCACAACTTCACTTTGCAACGTTCCAGAGCAGTCTATGCTCAGATCTCAGCCCGGAGGACATTTCGGACTTGGCGTGACCCCAGAGAGCAGGGCCGGGCCTGATAACGAAGGTCTACGACTTGCACCAGCAGGTGCTGGGCAAAGTCCTGGAGAATTCGTGCTCCGTGTGCGTGGCTTGTGGGCCCGGCTCATCTGAAGTCCCTGTCACATGTTTTCCACATTTTAGGAGTCAGAGATGATGGGAACGGGGCTTTGGACACCTCAGTACTTAACAGGGAGACTCCTACAGCCTCAGGGACATGCCTACTGCCTAGGTACTTTGCCGAAGGCACCTCCAGGAATACTTAGCATTACTTCGGTTAGTACCTGGCTACTAGAAGAACTTCAAAACACAACTCTGGGCATCTCAGTCCCCTTGCCCAGTGGCTCCCCTCTGCCCACAGGACAACCCACGTCCACTGGGACTTGCAGGGTCCCTCCCTGACCAGTCTCCCAAAAACCTGAGTTTCCCAGAATGCACCATTTTCTCACTCACCTCTGCACCCCGCTCTCTCCCTGCCTTTAGCACCGCCCCTCCCACTCTTTGGCCAACTCCAATCGTTTTTATGCTTCAACCTAAACGTCACCTCCTCCCAGAAGCCTTCCGTGATACCTCCAGGCTGGATGCTCCTCCTCTGCCCTCCCAGAGCTCTCTCTTTCCCAGAGCTCACCACAGGGCGTTACAGCCGCCTCATCCCTGTCGGCCTCCCGGGGCCACAGGTGGCTCCTGCAGGTAGAGGCTGGGTCTCTTTTCTTCCCTGTTGTGACCGCGGTGCCTGAGGCAGTTTCCCAGGACCGTGGTCACCGGGGGGCCTAAAACAACGTGTTCTCTCACGGCTCAGGGGGCCAGGCCTCTCAAACCAGGGCATCACCAAGGGCCGGTTCCTTCTGGCCAGCTCAGAGGGAGGGTCTGTCCCCCGCGCCCCGCCCCCAGCCTCTGGCCTGTCCAGGCCGCATCTCCCAGTCCTGGGCTCTGTCATCCCACGGGCTCTTCCCTCCTCGACCTCTCCTCCTCTTCGAAGGATGCCGCTTCCAGACGAGGCCCCCGAACCCAGCGCGACCCCGTCTGACCTGGATTAGACCTGCCAGGACGCCACGGCCCAGAAAGGTCACGCGCACCGGTACCCGGCTTCGGGCCGGTCTTCGCCTTCCGGGGGGGCCGGATGCAACCCACGGCAGCCCCGCCGCACCTGGTCGTCGGAGGCGTCTGATGAAGGGGTGACCGCGGGGAGCACCACAGCGCCACCGACGGCCTGGGAGCCCCCGTCTGCGTCGGAAACGTCACGTGTGCGTCGGTCCGCGCAAGGCTCGCGCTCGGCGTCCCTGCGGCGCCGCGCGCCGTGGCGGAGGGACGCCGGGTGGCCTCGCGCGGGGCCCTGGGCCCCCCGCCCCCAACCGGGCTCCCCCCGCCCCCACTCGGGACCCCCGCCCCCACCCGGGCTCCACCGCCCCCACCCGGGCTCCCCCCGCCCCCACTCGGGACCCCCGCCCCCACCCGGGCCCCTCGCCCCCACTCGGGACCCCCGCCCCCACCCGGGCTCCCCCCGCCCCCCCCTCGGGACCCCCGCCCCCACCCGGGCCCCTCGCCCCCACTCGGGACCCCCGCCCCCACCCGGGCTCCACCGCCCCCCCCACGGCCCCCGGGGCTACGCTGCGGTGGGGCCCGGGCAGCGTTTTATGAGTTGCGATGTACTGCGGTTAATTCCCTTAATCTAGACTTGCTTGTCCATAAAGCCCAGACCTCAAGTATTGGATTTCCCTGATCAAAGGGCGGCGTGTGGGGGGCGCTGCCCGGGGGGGCTCGGCGAGGCTCGTAAACACGGGGGCCCAGGCCGCGACGCACAGCCTCCCGAAGATGGGCCGCCCGACGGCCGAGCAATCCGGCGTGAAATATTACCGCTGCGTCTACGCCGCTGCTGGGATTTACAGCCGGGTATTAATCTGCCTGGCTTAATGCGCTGACCTTTGGCACCCAGCAATCCAGGGAATTGGGCTGGGGAGGCCAGAAGCCAATTCCCTGGATTAAAGCAGAAGGAGCCCCAGCATCTGGGAGTGTCAGGGACAGTTTAAGCGGGAGCAGAGGGTCTCTGGTGCTCCCCGTCGGGTGGGCGGGGGGGGGGGGCACACTTGTCCCACAGGCTACCCCGGGAAAGACACGCAAGCGCCTTTTGCCAAATGCAGAAGTTTCCCCGCCTCGTTCAGGCCTGCCTTCACGTAGCTGCTCTCTCTTCCGAGTTCCAGGAACTCTGCACGTCCGTGTCTTCCCCCTAGAATGCCCTTCCTTCATGCACCCTGGATGTCACCTCCTCCAGGAAGGCTTCCTAACCCCCCAGTCTTGCTAAGGCCCTCCTCACGATGCTAGGGGGGTCTCGAGGTTGTCATTGTGGTTTTTCTAGCCTTGCTCGCCTCCCAAACTAAGTCCCTTAAAGGCATGAGCTGAATCGTTGCCCCACTCGCCTGTCTCTGGAGCCACGCGGGTGGGAAACAGCGGGTGTTTATTGCCGGAATGAATGAAGAGGAACTCAGCGACAGCCAGGAGTGCGGTTGACGGTTTTCAGCGATGATGTCATTGCATTTGGCGTGTTGAGTCTTTTGAGCAACCTTCCTCTCTCCGTGACTCAGTTTCCTCTTTCGTAAGGTGGGAATAAGGAGACGGCTAATCACATAGTGCTGTCATCTGTTCCTTCATTTGACAAATGTTTATTGAGGGCTCACCGTGTGCAGCTGTTGATCTAGGCACTGGGGACGTGGCAGTGAACAACACAGACAAAAATCACCGCTCCGGTGAGTCCGTGACATTCCTGGAGGGAGACAGGTAATAGAGGAGCTGGTGTCACGGAGAAAAAAATAACAGAAGTGGGGGATGAAGCGTTAGGGTAAAGGTGGGTTGGAGTTTTAGAGAGAGTGGCCAGGAGAGGCCTCGTTGCTAGGGTAGCTTTTGAGTAGAGAGTAGAAAGTGAGGGGGAGAGAGAGAGAGACAAGTGGCTATCTGGGGGAGAGCACTGTAGGCAGAGGACACAGCTAGTGCAAAGGCCCTGAGGCAGGGAGCAGCAAGGAAGGCCGGTAGAATGTACAGGAGTGAATGAGGGGGAAGGAGGGGGGGGGGAATGAAGACACAGGATAACTGAGGTTAAAACGAGTTAATATGAATGGATTAGCACAGCGATAAATGACACCATGGTCCATTCACACTAGGGAAGCTCTCTGCTAAAAGCCACAAGGTGGATTTTATGGGCCGATATAGGGACATCTCCGACGGGTAGATCACCAAGACATGTTTTTAAGTGGGAAAACACACTCCAGAAATACATACACAGAGGGGCGCCTGGGTGGCTCAGTCAGTTAAGCGTCCGACTTCAGTTCAGGTCATGATCTCACAGTTCATGAGTTCGAGCCCCATGTCGGGCTCATCGGGCTCTGTGCTGACAGCTGGGAGCCTGGAGCCTGCTTGGGATTCTGTGTCTCCCTCTCTCTCTCTACTCCTCCCCCACTCGTGCTCTGTCTCTCTCTCTCTCAAAAATAAATAAGCATTAAAAAAATTTATATGTATAAAAAAGAAATAAATACATATATTAAAATATATTATATAGTATTTTTAAAATTGAAGCAGTGTGCCTATACACACTATTTAAATGTATAAGAGAAGATCTGGAAAGATCCATGCTAAAGTATTAATGGTGTCCACATCTGGAGAGGAGGTGGGATCGGGGGAGGTGAAGGAGACCCTAACCTATTTCACTCTCTTCATGTATCTTTTGTATTGCTTAAGGGTTTTACAGCACCCACGCACTTGAAGGCTGCTTGAGTGATACATGGATTTTTAAAGGTTTCAGCCTTTAAAAGGGAGGCACAGAGACGTTCAAAGGGCCCAGGGACCCACCAACCTATCCTGGAATTCCAACACAAGGCACATTTCAGGGGGAGCTTGGCTAAGCCCTGGTGCTGTGCTCGGTGGGTTTATGGATACTAACTTCTAGCCACCCTTCATAAGCCACACAGCGGGTCACGGAAAGAGTTCTTAGTTGGAAAGTACGAACAAAAAGCCTGTGGCCTGTCGTATCTTTGGTACCTAAGAACCAAATAAAGAAACTGGAATTTTGCTATTGATTCAAGGTCCACCAGAAAGAAACCTAGGGGATCTGGCTCTCTGGGAGGCAGAGGTGTTTACTTCCAGGGAATGTTCTGCCTAAGGATGTAGACAAGCTCATCCTTGGGTGTGAGGCCAGAAAACAGCTTGTCAACATTGTATTATGATGCAGGAAGCTCAGTGCTTTAAAGACCTTGAGGCTCATGTTTTCTCTTGGCCGAGTATCCTTTGGTAGCCTCCTAGCATTGACTTCCTCTTTCCCGTGCTGCATAGAAGCCTCCAGAGTGGAAAGACAGAGCCTACCCCCAGCTCCAGTGTTGGCTTCTGGCTGACTCAAGTCACACTGTCCAAGCTCATTCCTCTTAGCAGTGATTAGATCAGGTTGAGTGTGTGTGTAAAAGTGTCATATCTGAGTTAGGACCTTTTGCGACCGGGGGACTATCCAGTCTTAGGATAAAGGTGACACTGGGTAAGGCAGAGTCAGAGAAGGAAAGAGATTGGATCCTGATGACAGCATTGAATGCCTAGATCAAGCCGCTCCTGAACCTTTCATTTCTGTTGTGTGTGATTTTAAAATTTTTTTATTAAAAATTTTTTACTGTTTATTTTTGAGAGAGAGAGAGAGAGAGAGAGAGCATGAGCAGAGGAGGGGCAGAGAGAGGGAGACACAGAATCTGAAGCAGGCTCCGGGCTCTGCTCTGTCAGCACAGAGCCCGACGCGGGGCTCAAACTCACAAACCCTGAGATAACGGCCTGAGCTGAAGTCGGATGCTTAACAGACTGAGCCACTCAGGCGCCCCGTGTGTGTGAAGTTTTCTTTTAATGGAGGCTGGCAATGAGGTAGTAAACCATGAAAAGACATGGAAAAAAATGGTGGGTAGAGCTAAGTGATTAAGTCAATGTGAAAAGGCTAAATAGTGTATGATTATGACTATATGACATTTTTAAAAAGGCAAAGCTACAGAGACAGTAAAAAAAAAAATCAGTGGCTGGCAGGATGGCAGGCAGCGGGAGCATTTAACAGAGCACAAAGGACTTTAAGGGCAGCCAAACCATTCTGTACGACACTAAAATGGTGGATCTACATCATTCATTATACATTGTCAAAGCCCATAGAATATACACTACCGAGTGTGAGCCCTCACGTAAGCTATGTGCTTTCATTAATAAGAACATATCAGCATTGGTTCATCAATTGTAACAAATCTACGGCGAATGCAAGCTGTTAATAGTAGGGTAAACTGAGGTGGGATGTGTGTGGGGGGGTGTGTGGCATGGATGGGCTTAGGGGAATGCTCTGTGCTTTCTGCACAATTTTTCTATAAATCTCAACTTACCTGGTGAAATAAGACAATTACCAAAACAGTTGAGGGAGCTGTGTTCTCTGAAAATGTTGTCAGGCTCAGGCAGGACCGTTTGGGCGTTGGTGACAAAGAATAGTGTCAAACAACCAAACAGCCACATCCTCCAGTCTGAGACTCAGCCCGGTGTCTGTGTACTGAATGCACCGGTGTCCTGGTCTGTAAAGTCTCTGGGGTTTTGATTCTATACGACTACGGGTAAAACTGCTAGACCCTGTGTATCTATTTATGCGTGACCACATATTAACAGTAGTGCGCAATTATTAAGTACCGTCTGCTTGTATTCCTCTAATAGCAAAGCCTGGGAAGGGTCTGTGTGCAGGTAGGTTACCTGGATGGGATCCCAGGTGACAGGAGTGAATGGGTCAGGGGAAGGAGCCGGGACAGAGGCAAAGTTAGCGTCACAATGTGCTTGTGAGCGGATTGTCAACGGGGCTTGGGTTTGTCTGCCCAGAAGCTGGGGGGCTGGGATGTTCATCCATCCATGTCTGAGACCCATCAACTGAGAGTTGTATCCCGGCTCATCAACACCTGTACCCTTCTGGGCTCTACTGCACAGGGGGCAGCGAGCTCTCCGGAAGACGGCCAAGGTCCTGGGGCACAGGGCAGAAAGCTGCAGGGAGTGAGTGGGAGGTGAGACTGGACACACACACACACACACACACACACACACACACATGCATGCAGCCACGTACCACAGTCGCTGCTGCAGTTGGACAAGCCACGGGCAGGTAACCTAGGGAACCAGCGTGTCTGACTCAGTGCCAACACACGGCAGGTATGGCGCACAAAACCAGAGCTTTAAAAACCATGACAAAGAGACCAGTATAAATCCAAGGGGTTACTGCATTGCCGGCTCCCCCGGGAATCATCTCGTACGCCCTCGGGGCTGGGCCACCCCACTCCCGAGATCTGCTCTGTCCAACACCACCCACTTTTGCTGTTCTAGAACAGATGTGGCTGGCTAAGCAGAAATCATTTTTTCTTCTTTTGGGTGGGGGGAGTTCACGGGCTCTTTTAAATAATCTCTTGGAAAGGAACAGTGAGATCCAACGACACCAGAATACTGACGTCACCAAATGCTGGTGAGGACGTGAAGCAACAGGAACGTCTTCACCGCTGGTGGGATGACAGATCTATCACAGCCACTTCGGAAGGTAGCGTGTCGGCTCTTTACAAAACCAAACTCATTCTTACCGTACGATCCAGCAATGGCACTCCCTGGCATTTATGCAATGAAGTGAACACGTAAGTCCGCACTGAAACCCGCATGCAGATGCTTATGGCAGCTTAGTTATGGTTGCTAAGTCTTGCACTTGACCAAGACGTCCTTCAGCAGGGGATGGATAAACATAAAGTGTGGCCCATCCACGTGATGGAATAATATTCAGCGCTAAAATGAGTGATCTGACCATGAAAAGATGCCGGGGAGACTTAAATGTATATTACTTAAAGAATTTTAAATATTTATTTTTGAAAAAGAGAGAGAGAGCAGGAGAGGGTCAGAGAGAGAGGGAGACACAGAATCTGAAGCAGGCTCCAGGCTCTGAGATGTCAACCCAGAGCCTGACGCGGGGCTCGAACCCACGGATTGTGAGATCATGACCTGAGCCGAAGTCGGACGCTTAACCGACAGAGCCACCCAGGCACCCCTTAAATGCACATGACTAACTGAAAGAAGCCTGTCTGAAAGGGCTCCATATTGTATGGCTCCAGCTATGGGATGTTCTGGAAAAGGCACACTTAGGTCGACAGATCAAAGATCAGTGTGGCCAGGCCCTGAGGGCTTGGGACGAGGGAAGGATGACCAGGCACATGGAGCACAGAGGATTTTTAGTGGCATGAAGTCACTCTGTACTCTATGCTCTGCTCACTATGATAACATGTGCCACCAATAGTGAACCCACTAAAGTATGGCTCCTGGGTGATGCGGGTCCATGCAGGCTGGCTCACTGTGACAGATGTGCCCTCTGGTTGGGGGGGGGGGGTGCTGGGAATGGGCGAGCAGTGCACATGGGGATGAGGAGTACATAGGACATTTCTATCACTTCTGCTCCATTCTCTGTGAACTTAAAATTTCTCTATAAAACAAAGTCTGTTACAACAAAGTCTACCGGGCCAACAGTATATATCACGACCACTCCTAGAACAATCTCAATTTTTCAGTTACCTTAAACAGCTGGGAGATGTAGCCACACTGGGCTCATGCCCTGATTGGCAGCAAATGGCAGAAAGGGAGGGAAGGTGGCCCTTTCCGGGGGGGCGCGTGGCTCCTCGTTGCTGCAGCCCCCCTGCCCCAGTTTGGCCATTATGATGGATTTACACTCAGTGGTTTGTTTTCTGTTTTCAGGCTGTGCTTCTCACGCAGTGCAGAGGACAGGCACAGGAAGGGACATTGAAGGCAGGGCAGGACAGGTTCACGGGGGCGGATGGGGTGGGTAGAACCTTCCAGGCTCCTCGCCCGCCTTCCCACGTGGAGTGGCGTGCTTGCACCGGGCTCAGCTGGACCCACGACAGGCTGGACTCCAGGATATGTGCTCTGTCCCCTGTGGTTCTGACAGTCGTGGAGAAGAGTTGGCTGGTCATGGGCAGATGCGGGCTTGCAGGTGCGGGGAAGGACGTGCTGGAGAGGGAAGCCTCTCGATCTCAGATGGCCGTCACTTAGGGGGGCTTGCACCCAGGGCGACCTGAGATCCCCAGCACGGCACCGCCAGCCACAGTGCTATCGAGCACCAGAAGCGTGGGTGGTCCAAGCCGAGATGGGCTCTAGGTGTGACCCACGTGCCTGGTCTTTGCGACTTTACACAAATGAAATGACATATAAAATATTGAATACATAGTTGGATTTCAGAAGGTTTTCTGAGAAGCAGAGAAATATGGCACTTCAAGGTTTTTTTTTTTAATGTTTACTATTTTTGAGAGAGAGAAAGAGTGAGAGAGAGAGAGAAAGAGAGAGAGAGAGAGAACAAGTGGATGAGGGTCAGAGAGAGAGGGAGACACAGAATCCGAAGCAGGCTCCAGGCTCTGAGCTGTCAGCACAGAGCCCGATGTGGGGCTCGGACTCACAAACTGCTAGATCATGATCTGAGTTGAAGTCGGACACTCAACCGACTGAGCCCCCCCAGGCGCCCCGGCACTTCAAGTTTTAACTGAAAGAGCCTGTACTGGGAACTCAGTGTTCGTTCCCTTTACTTTCAAGTCTGATCTGCTTTGGAGCTTATAATAGGTCAACGGTAGACACTGTGTTTCTGGGGCATCACTGGACTTGTGTATGGAACACATATATCCCAGGTTTTGGACACCAGATTGTTGCAATTCTGTGACTGGCCAACAGGAGGCGTGCTCAGCGATGCATTCCTGAATGCGGATTCTGGTCAACCCAGCACCCTGGCAGACTGCGCTCTATGCTTTACAGGTGAGGATGACACCTTGAGTCTGATGGTGCCCGAGACAGGCTGAGAATTGGACCTTAAAGAATCTGGTGGGCCCTATGTAATCTTCTAGGTCCTTCCTCTTCCCTCCTGTGTCTGAGGACCAATGGCATTGGCATCGCCTGGGACTTTGTAAGAATATGCAGCCTCAGGTGCCAGCCAGAATCTGCATTTTAATAGGATTCTCGGGAGATTTCTATGCTATTTATTTATTTATTTATGTTTATTTTTGAGAGAGAGAGACAGAGCAGGAGTGAGGGAGGGGCAGGGAGAGAGGGAGACACAGAATCAGAAGCAGGCTCCAGGCTCTGAGCTGTCAGCACAGAGCCCGATGTGGGGCTCGGACTCACAAACTGTGAAATGGTGACCTGAGCTAAATCGGACACTTCACCGACTGAGCCACCCAGGCGCCCCTCTATGCTTTTTACGGCACGAGAAGTACAGGTTTGGTTTGAGGGATTGGTCCTCGATTAATGGTTCTCAATCCTGGCTGCACGCTAGTGACCCCGTGGAAGACAAAAGCTCTGATGCTCCCTGCTGAGCCCTGCCTCCTGGCATTTACACTGTGGGGGTGATTCCCTCCTTGAGAGCATGCGCGGGACCTGAGACTTGTGCAAGACAAAAGTGACAGGCTATTTGTGAAATGTTACTGAAGGTCGTTACTTGTATCTGCCTGGCAGACTCTTTCCCTCGCTGGCTTCCATGATGCTAGAGGCCAGGTTGAGGGGAGGCCCCTGTGGCCAAAAACCAAGGGTGGCCTTTCACCAACAGCCAGCAAGCTCCTACAGCTTGCAAGAAACTGGAACATCAAAGCTGAACATCCCCAGTTGAACCTTCAGATGTGACCTCCGCCCCAGCCAACACCTTGACTGTTGCCTTGGTGCTGATGCGGAGTCTCTAGCTGAGTCTCGTCTGGATTCCTGACCCACAGGAGCCATGAGTAATAAACGTGTATTGTTTTGAGCCCCTTTATTTGTGGTAGTGTGTTACACAGTGATAGAGAACAAACAGTCATCTATGGAACTTAACAAGAGAATGAGGCAAGCACAGTTACGGTTCAACATCGAAGGCCAGTTTCTGACCAATTAAACTGGAGTCTCCAGGGGCTGGTCCAAGCAGTGGTATTTAAGGAGCTCTCCCCCTATGATGCTGATGCACAACTGAGGCTGGGGGACCCTGCCCCAGACGCTGCTGGTGGAAAACATCCTCCAATGATTATAGGGTCACTGAGCACTCTCCCCTGCTCCCCAACCTCACACGTGGTCATTTGAGCTTTCTGATGGCTTGCCCCTGGGTTGGGAAGAGTATAATCTTTTCCCCAGCTTTCTTCCACTTGCCTCACTCTGGCATCAGGGGCTTCTGGTGCCCCTTCCATCAGAAAGACAAAACCACTGGGAAGAGGGCCCCACTGTGATGATGTGTGATGCCACCATCCATCCGTCCATCCACCCATTCATCCATCCATCCATCCATCCATCCATCCATCCATCCATCCATCCATTTATCCATCCATCTTCTCATCCATCCACCCACCCACCCATCCACCCACCCACCCACCCATCCACCCATCCACCCGTCCATCTATCCATCCATCCATCCACCCACCCACCCATCTGTCCATCCATCCACCCATCCATCCATCCATCCAATTATCCATCTATCCATTTATCTATCCATCTTCTCATCCATCCATCCACCCACCCACCCACCCATCCATCCATCCATCCATCCATCCATCCATCCATCCATCCATCCATCCCTGGGAAAGGACCTTAATGCAGAGGTCAGGAGGCTGGAGCCTTCATCCAAGGCCTTTGAAACTGGAGCTTTCCTATCGTATTCACACATCTGAAACGAATCAGGGGGTGAAGGACAGACAAGGGGTAATGGCTCAGAGAGAATCTGGCAAGTGTGGAGGTCTCGAGGACAGATGAGAGACCAGACCTACGATGACGCTCCTGAGTCATCTTGATGGGTCAGGCTGTTTCCTGGGGCTCGGGGGAGTGGGCCAGCCTGCAGCCATCGAGATGTCAGGAGTACAACCTAGGGCACCCTGTGTCCCCTGGACAGCTGCTTTATGACTTGGCCTGCTGTTCCCCTGGCTTGTCCTGGACCATGTTTTCCAAAGATAAGCAGTTAAGAGGCATGTCGGAGACAGGGGATTTATGGCCTAGATACTCAGCTTCCCTGGCCTGGCTGTCCCCTGACCCTGCCTGGGGCTGCCAGGACTGACCTATGGAAGAATAACGATTATAAGAAGATTTACTGGAAGCAGAGCCAAGGATCGGTGGGGGTTGAGGAGGGCACGGTCTACACCTGAGAACCGTGCAGTCTTGAGAACTGAAAAGAGCTTGGGTGCCAACCCAAGCCCAGTGGGGCTCTTGAACGAAGCGTTCTGAGTGTAGGGTTAAAGAGCCCAGGTTTCAAAAGCTGGCTCTGTCACGTGGGCACATGGCTTCACAAACCTCAGTGTTCTCATCTGTAAGATGGGTGTAACAGGGATGCTTGAGTGGGATGCGATGGCCGTCAGTGCATGGTATCTGGAAAGAATAAGTGCTCAATAAAATGTAGCTGCTAGACCAGATTTTCCTTCCATAGCTGGGTGGGAACTGAGGTGTCCAGTCGGGGTATGACATTCCTGCAGGGAGGCAGGAGGCACACAGAATATTCCTGCAGAGTCTGCCCATCTGCTAGCTTATAACCCGGGTGAGTAGACTTTCCCACAGATCCCAGCTTCTCTATATTCTTTCCCCGATGAACAACGACTCAACCACAGATCATGTCTTTCCTGTTGTTCTTCCAAAGCTCGTTTATTAAGGGTCTTTCCCAAATGACCAGGTGCCTAGTCTTTTGACTGGATCAGGCTCTTGATTTCACAAGGGAAGTTCTTGAGGACAAGGCGTTCATCATTCCGAACAGTGGGGACCCTGCCGGGCGAAGTGTGAAGAGTTAGACTAATGACGGGGATCATCATCAAGAGAGCACAGCCAAGGCCGACTCTATGGGCAGTGGGGGCTATACCAGGGGGTTCACAGGCCCCCCTGGGCCCCCATACTTCACACAGAAGTCTGTGCTGTCCTTTTACGAAAACAATGGTTTGAGGGGTGCCTGGGTGGCTCAGTCCGTTAAGCATCTGACTCTTGATTTCGTCTCAGCTCCTGATCTCATGGTTTGTGAGTTCAAGCACCGCACTGGGTTCCGGGCTCCGATCTGACAAGGCAAAGCCTGCTTGGGATTCTCTCTCTCCCTCTCTCTCTGCCCCTCCCTGGCTTGCTCTCTGTCTCTCTCTCAAAATCACTAAACTTAAAAAAAAATAAAACCCACAATGGTTTTAACAGTCCTTTTAGGAATGAGGAATTCAGGCTCAGAGAGTGCAGGGAAACACACCAGGATTCCAGGCTCAGAGACCAGAGTGCACTATGGATCCTGACCTATAGAAAGCGACTTCCTACCCCCAAAGTTCCTGATATCCATGAAAGTTTCCTCCTCCCCACCTGAGTGTGCACACCTCAGATACGAGTGCTTGAAAGCTCTTACTGAAAATATCCTCTTCCGGTGAGTTTGTGAGCACGCCCTTCGCAGGGGGTGGTGCCCGGAGGAGACCGGAAATTAGCACCCGTTTGGGAGTCGGAAAAGGGGAGCTCAATGCTGGCTTTCGCACTCACGAGCCCTTGGCGTCAGAGCAAGCCATCTGACTTTTCACAGCCTCAGTTTCCCTCTCGGAAAATGGAGATAATAACGTTTCCCTGGAAGGAGGAAGGGAACCATACCGGGAAAAGTGCTGTTTAGATGCGGAATGATCGTATCATGGTGGCCCATCCGGTTGTCCTGGGGACTGTGCTTATGGCATAGCACTACCAGCCTCACCCTATGCCAACTCCCTTTCCAAAAGCTCTTTCTTGTCCTTTTGCGTTATGGAAGAAAGAAAACAGAACAAAAGCCCCAAACTCCAGGGTAAAGCACTTCAAGGACTTTCTTTCCTGCTTGAGCAGACGACTCAATCTCCTTGACCTGGGTTTCCTACCTGGGAAGGGGACATGCCAGGCTCAGGAGTCTGTTGGGGATACTGACTGGGTCCGACGGTGCAGAATACGTGCACAGTGCCTGGAACAGCACCGGGCACCGAGGCCGTGTTCAAGAAATGTCAGCTGGGGGCGCCTGGGTCGGTTAAGCATCTGACTTCAGCTCAGGCCATGATCTCATGATTCGTGGGTTCGAGCCCCGCATCGGGCTCTGTGCTGACAGCTCAGAGCCTGGAGCCTGCTTCAGATTCTGTATCTCCCTCTCTCTCTGACCCTCCCCTGCTCACACTGCCTCTCTCTCTCTCAGAAATAAATAAAACATTTTTTAAAAATAAAAAAAAAAAAGAAATGTCAGCTGTTATTAAAGATTAATGTTTCCCAAGGCTTAGAGGACCCTAAGTCTCCCCCATGCCCTCCCTCAGCTCTTTCACATTCCCTATTCTCCATTCCCCTCTCCCTCTGCCCTCCAGCAAAACTCCCTGTAACCACAGGGCCTTTGCACAGCTGCGTAGAACTGTCTCCACTCCTCTGCTGGTCTAGTTAACTTTTACTTGTTATCCTTAGCCTTCCCCAATCTGTCCCCTCTCCTCAACCCCACGGTCAGATGCCCCTGCAAACACTCTAATCATGTTGGGTAACTTCCCCTAGTTCTCATTTGTGATTTGAAATAATGGATCTATCTGTACAACAAATAGAGTGGTTAGCTCCATGATGGAGGGGACATTGTTTATGCCTCCCTCCTTTATCTTCCCAGAGCCTAGAACTTCTCCTGACACAGAAAGATGCACAGTCGCTATTTATTGCGAGAATGAATAAGTGATCTTTCTCCTTGGGTCTGAGGGCAGAGCGGAGCTTGTGAAGTTCCCGCATCCTGTTTCTCAACGATCAGCTTGAGGTCACTGGTGAGTTTTACGAGTGCCCCACAACCCCTGATGCAATTCTGGGAAGCAGGGGCCGTGTGCTCAGGGCACTTTCCCACGGCGCGCTGGGCTAGGAGGAAGTCGCTCATGGTACCCTCCTCCTTTGTGGCCCAGAAAGATCTTTGCATAATGGGCGGATGCCACAATGAGAACGTGTGGGGGTGACTGGGAATGAGGGAGAAGAGGAAGGCTTGGTCCCTTAACATCCTTCGTCCGCACTCAGAGAAGCCTGCAGTCAGTACTGCTATTTACAGCTGACCCGATAATAGTAACGAAAACAGAAACCCTAGAAGCTGTTTGCTGAGTGCTTTTTATGTGCCTAGTGCGGCGCCTGGGCCACAGGAGGGTCCAACGATTAATGAAGTGAATGAATGAACACCAGGCGTCCTATTAATCACAACTCACCCAGAATTTCATTTTACCCTCAGAACAGTCTTGCAGGGGAGGTTCTACTATTATCAATCCCATTTTATAGAAAAACAAACAAGTCAGAGAGATTCGCCGTTGTGTTTCAGAAACTATCGGAAGCATCAGAAGGAGCACGATCTCTCTCTCTCTCTCTCTGATTACGTCCTCCCTCCCCGCCATCTCTCTGCCCTCCCTGGAAGAGAGATATTATTATTGAACCCATTCATTATTATTGTACCCATTTTAAAGATGAGAAGCAAGGCTTACAGAGGAGAAATGAAATGGCTTGCCTGGCCTCACATCAGTATTCGTTTCTGGGACTGCCAGTGTTGGGAGCTTCAAACAACAGAAATGTACTCTCTTAGTCCTGGAGGCGAAAAGTCTGGAATCAAGGTTGTCAGCAGGGGGCCGCACCCTCCAGAGTTTCTAGGGAAAGTCCACCTCCTTGGATGGTGGACTCAACACTCGACCTCTGCTCATCTGCCTCTGGGTTTCTCTGCATGGCTTCTCTTCTGTCTTTTATGTCCCACACAGTAGGATACAGAGACCTCCAAATCCCGATGACCTCACCTCGAGATCCTTACGTGAATCATCACCTCTGCAAAGACCCTTATTCCCAACAAGGCCACATTCTGAGGACCCAAGTAGACAAGTCCCTTGGGAGGCCACCACTCAACCCACCACTGGTCTGCCAAGTGCCGGAGCAGAAAATTCAAGCCAGCCTGGACGCACTCCAAAACCTTTGTGTTTAACCGACACAGGATACTTAGAAAATCCACAAAGATCGTGGGCCTTCTCTAACTTATTAGGGACCCATAGCTCTTGACTTTGGCTTCTCTTTTTTGTGTGATGTTGAGTCCGATGACACAGATTTGTAATTTTTGATTTTTTAAAAAAATGTTTATTTATTTTTGAGAGAGAGAGAGAGAGCCGCGGAGGAACAGAGAGAGAGAGAGAGACAGAGTCTGAAACAGGCTCCAGGCTCTGAGCTGTCAGCACAGAGCCTGATGTGGGGCTCGAACCCACGAACCTGAGATCATGACCTGAGCCAAAGTCGGACACTCAACTGACTCTTATCAGGTATATGCTAAACTCTTATCAGGTATATGGTTTACACATTATTTTTCTCCCATATTACATTTTCAGTTGTGAGGCATGAGTAAGTCTGGAGATCTCACTTGCGACTGAGGTTAACAATGTCGGAGGCTTGAAGTTTGTGAAGAGCGACACACAATCAAATGTAAGGTGGTGGCGATTGTTTTACAGTGTATACATGTAATCAAGGCATCAGGTTGTAGGCCTGAAGATACACAATGAAACTGACAAAAGAAGAAGTTAGCTAAAGAGAGAGAGATTCAGTGCCAGCCCTGCCTGTTGGGCAGGGTTCACCTGCTACACAGAAATTTGACTCAGGAGCTGGTGGGATGTTGAGCTCTTTGCGAAAGAGGCAGGTGAGATCTTCCCCCCGGCATTCTGTTTAGGTGATGGATTTATATTGTGGATTTTTTCCCCTTTAGGATCTTAGAATCTTCTCTTGTATCCACCTGCCTAAGTGAAGACAGGAAAAAAATACTCAGCCAGGTAAGGAGTAGGAGCGTGGGAGGGGTCAAACACGGTATTCAGAGTCCAGAATAAATCAAAGGATAGCTGATTCTCAAGTTCTTATGCACCCTTGGTCCAAACTTGGTCCCTCTTGGAAGAAGAGGGTCAAACCCTGTCCTTTCTAACGTCTCGTGGTAGTAAGGGGCTATGATTAAAAATCAGGATCAGGAGGGGCGCCGGGGTGGCTCAGTCAGTTGAGGGTCCAACTTCAGCTCAGGTCATGATCTCGCGGTTCGTGGGTTTGAGCCCCGCGTCCGGCTCTGTGCTGACAGCTCGGAGCCCAGAGCCTGCTTCGCATTCTGTGTCTCCCTCTCTCTCTGCCCCTCCCCTGCTCACACGCTCTCGTCTCTCTCTGCCTCACAATAAATAAACATTAAGCATTTTTTTAAAAAAATCAGGATTAGGAATCAGACAGCGATGAATTGGGAACCCAGCCTTTTCACTTGCTGTGCAATCTTAGGCAAGTGTCTTAATGCTGCTGAGCCTCGGTTTTGTCATCTGTACAGAGTGAATATTAACAATAGGCTTATTGTCGGTATCTGATCATCTGGGAGGGACAGAGTGCTGAGCCCAGTGCCTGGTGTATATACAACAGTCAAAAATGTCAGCTCTGCCACCATTATTATCCCCTGACTTTGCCTGCCGGTCCCCCATGCCATCGTTCCTTCAGTTCTCCTTAGAGCACAGCGAGGCCGTGATTCACAATCCTTCTCCCACCCAAGCTGTCTCGACTTCCTGGTACGCTGTGTCCCTGTGCCCTGATCCCAGCGAGAGATTGCTACTCGTTCCCACCTCACCACAGAGCACACAGCCCTTTCTCTGCCTGTTTGCTCTTTCCTGTTTGCTGAGAGTTGATGTCATTAGTTTAATGCAGGCTCCCAGACATCAGGCTGTGCGTCTCTGCAACTTGCTCTGTGTTTACACTACAAGAATGCTTAATAGTGTGTGGTGACGATGGCGTACTACACATGACAGCTGAGTCAAGAACGCCTTCGCACTGGCCTGAATCAGCCAAGGGAGGGTTTTAACCATCATCCTTACTGCAAACAGATGTTTAGCACATAATAAATGCTAGGTGGGAGGGATGCAAAGATGGTTAGGATAGGTGCTTATCTGCAGAATCTGAGCTTTTGGAGGACACGGACCACGTTTCGAGCCCTGTCACAAAATCCAGGGCTTAATGCAATGTCTGGCACAGAATGAGTGATGAATACATACTTGTTTTTTTCACTGTTCGTTTGAGAATTCTTTTTGAACGTCCCACCGTATGTGGGGCTCTGTGCTAGACTCCGGGAACCCAACAATGAACAAAATAGGTGGTCTTTTTCTTTGGGTGATGGACGCGGCAATGAGTAATCAAATTCACAACAGCAAGTCCCGGAGTAGAGGTGTGCTGGGTACACAGAATCCTTGGTCAGTGTTCCCCGGAGGGCTCATGGAGGATAAGCCTTTGAGCTGGGGTTCGACGGAGGAGTGGGAATCTATCAGATGGAGAATGTGTTCCAAGTAGAGGCAGCAACATGCAGAACCTGGTGTTTTAGGGAAGAGCAAATGACTTCTTAGGGCATGAGCTCAGAAGATGAGTGAGGGCATGAATCTGGAAAGATAATTTTAAGGCAAAAGGTAGCAACGAAAGGACCGACATGGAATGCCTTAGTCAGATTTGTGTTTTCTTTTTTTAAAATTTTTTATTTTTTAATGTTTATTTTTGAGGGAGGGAGGAAGAGAGAGAGAGAGATAGAGAGAGAGAGAGACAGAGAGAACAGGGGAGGGGCAGAGAGAGAGGGAGACACAGAATCCGAAACAGGCTCCAGGCTCTGAGCTGTCAGCACAGAGCCCACGCAGGGCTCAAACCCACAAACCCTGAGCTCATGACCTGAGCTGAAGTCCAAAGCTTAACCAACTGAACCACCCAGGCGCCCCCAGATTTGTGTTTTCTAAAGACCTCCGTGGCGATAGGATGGAGGCTGGGCTGGGAATGGCAAACAGACGCTTCTCTTGATGGACACTGGTCGAAAAACTCAGAGCCGGAGGACTTTGGTATCAGATAAATTGACTTTCTGATTTATAGCTTTTTCCACCGGTGTAAATAATCCCCCCCACGGCTGATTTCAGACTACCAACATGAGGTCACCAAATGCAGACTTGGCAAGAGATACGTGTCCTTTTTGTGAACATCTGAAAAATAGCAGAGCCAAAATATTTCCGTATGTCCCCTGCAGAGCAGGCTCCATGGGGAGGAGGTGGGGGGAAGAGCTTAGGAAATTGTAGGTAGGGGACCCAAAGGTGAGGCGGCGTGTAGACGGTACATGAAAATTCAATCCGCTATTTTTCCATGAGCCCTGCCTGGGCAGGGATTGGTCCTTCTTAGACACGTGGTTTGGGCAGGATTGCCTGACACCCTGTGCAGGGGATCAACAGGTGGAAGCAATGAGTGAATCCCCTTCCCAGACGGCGGCCATTGGCTCAGGGTCGAGTATTTAGCCAATCAGAATCTGTGACATGTAAGAAGATGCTTGCTTGGGTTTTTGACTAAGGGTTTTGTTTGTTTGTTTGTTTGTTTTGGGTTTTTTTGTGTGTTTTGTTTTTCCTTTCCAAAGGAGCCACCAGAGGAGGCCCTCTTTCTTCCTGAGAGCGGGCAAAGTGTTGCGGACAGAAAGGAAGCTCCTGGAGCATGAGAGGGTCTTGGACAAAGGTTCAAAGGTGAGCTAACACCTTCTAACGCTAACACTTTCCAAGACAGAATGGAGAGATGGAGAGTAGCCGGGGGCTTGCTCGAACTCCTGGGTTCTTCTTTTAATTTGCCTGATCCGACTTGGAAATTTTGGCTGTGTGGACCAATGAATCTTCCCTTTTGGTTAAGCCAGGGTGAGTTGGGTTTCTGTTCTTTCCGACGGATGGAATGCTCCTCACTCTCACAAACACCCGCTAGCGCCTTCGTGACCCACCTACTTTACGAAATGACCAACGCTGAATGCACAGCCTATCTGAGAGACAGATCAAACCTTGAGAAGGTTTTGTACAGCCCACCTTAGTATTGGGTAGACAAGGTGTGAACCCACCCCGAGGGGATTCTAGAAGACATGGATTGGGTTTCAACTGCATTATTCTTTACACACAGGTGTATTCCCATCTGCCACGTGTTAGGCTCTGTTCTAAGGGTTAGAGGTATAGCAGAGAGCAAAAATCTGCTTTCGTGAAGTAGGCACGTTTGCTTTTTGAACTCTAGGCAACTGTCTCAGGTGAGCAGGGAAATCTGATTGCCCTCTTTGGCAGAAGAGGCAAGACTTAGAGACATAGAGTGATTTACTGAGGTCTTTAGCTTGTACATGGAAGTGCAAGGTCGAGAATCCAGATCTCTCGACTCCTTTTGAAGTCTATTACCTTTTACCTACAGGCACACCCAGAATGCTCTTGTCTTTTCTTTTCTGAGCACGATCTTTTCTGCCTGTCTCTCCAGGGCCTCTCCCCATTGTTCTCTTTCTTCTGCCCAGGTAGCCTACCTACATGCACAGAATCAATGGGCTCCTTTGCTCTCTGTCGTCTGGATTGCCTTGGTCTGGCTGTGTCCTTGGACTCAAGGTCACTACTTCTGTCCAGGGAGCCCTTGCTACAAGACTCCCTTTTCCTGGGTCTGGTAACCACCTGTGCGTCTTCCTCTCACCTCAGGAATATGTGTGTCAATCAGGCATTTCAGTGCTTAAGTCATGACTTGCAGAGAACATGAAGTGGTGTGGTATAGTGACTGTGTCTGTACCTAAGAAGGACTTGCAGACCCAGGCCCCGGAGGGTGACATGCGGATCAGGCCACATAGTCTGGGTGACCACTGGGGCAAGGAGGATGGAAAGACACTTGAAAGAGATCTGAACTCAGTTTACAGCCCGGAGCTCAGAGTCACAATCTGAAGCCTGAGCTCCATCGTAGCTCAGCTGAGCGTAGTCAACTCACAGATCTATGAGCATGAAGACAGCTGATGGTCCTCATCATCCAGCGAATTCAGGGCTAGCTCATTATGCAGCCTCGCTGACTAATACAAATGGCCTCATAGGTGGCCATATTGGATCATGACCCCTTGTGTGTTCGCCAAAGCAGTCAGCTCGCCCACTGAAATGTTTCTGATGCAGTCACTGGGGTGGCCCATGAAACTCATGCAGACTTAACTCTGTTATTTCTTTTTCCTGAGAACTGTTCTCCACGGTAGATGGGGTTTGTGAGCATGTTATTGTAAAGAAGGCCTGGGGGGCGATGAATTTAAAGAGTAGAAAGGCCTTCCCTACCACTTTTCAGTCCCCTTTCCTGCTGCCCATTAAGCCAGGAAAGTTAGCATACCTCAGAGCTTTGAGTGACTCAAAATTTATTTGGAAGAAGGACACAGGGATGGTGACATGTGGAAGAAGTTACTTATCCAACATGGATGATGTCATTGAAAGGGAGGAAGGCAGGAGCCAAACCAGTAAGGGACATTTCCTCTAGGAAATGGCGTGCCCTGATGTATGGAGTGTTTGACTGTGTTCAGCACGAACACAACTTAGCTTTTCTTTTTATGAAAGCAATAAGCATTTATAAAATTCCACCCCTTCTACCCTTCACCTAACTTATGAGCCCTTTAGCTCTAACCTTCTTTTGACCCGCGGCTTATATAGACCCGAGTCATTTAAAACTCAATCCAAAGTGAGACACGTTTCAGCCGTGGTAAAATTAATTCCCTCACTCGCCATTGGTCTGGGACCTCATGGGGGACCCTGTGGCTTGAGGGGGGGCTGGGGAAATGGCAAAGAAGGAGAGTTTTGTGAATAGAAAGAGGCTTCTAACAGGAAAGATATTTATAAAGCTGCATTTGGGTACTGTTCAGTTTGGAAGGAATTTGTTATAATGGCAATATATAAATCTTTGAATGGCCTCATAAATCACAGCGTCAGGCCCAGCCAATCAGAAGCCATGAAAACCTGGCGCTCTGGAGCACTCAGTCGTTACTAGAAAGATCCTGTGTGGCTCCTTGGAAGTGGGATCGGAAAATCTGGCTACATTTGGGGGTGTGTGGAATGTCTCGAATTACTTCTCAAACATTTTAGATTTGATAAAACCCAAGACACGGCTTTCCCAGTCCCACTTCCCTTCTTCTCCACCTCCGATAATTATTAAACCCATGTGTACATCAAGAGAAGCTTAATCCATGTGTTTCTGATTCATTTACACTTAACTCCTCAAAATATTGTGTTTAAAGGGCAGTTTGTTGTCCAAAAAGCCTTTTCCCCCTAAAGCTTGAAAGCTTCACTTCGCAGAAGCAGGAAACTGCTTTTGGCCTAGAGTAAATGGGCGAGAAGTCCAAAGTGCTCGGGGTTTTGAAGGACGTGTAACGAATGTTCAAACGGGTTCTGAGCCGAGCCAAGTCGACTTTTCTATCTCGGAGAAATCTCGAGAGAGCCGTGGGGCGGAAGCTTCAAGGAACATCGGCTCTTCCCAAAGCCCATGGAATTGCATTCCAGTGAGGATTGGGGCCAAACCAACCAGAAACACGAAACACAGGGATGGGGGGAGACTGAGGACAGTGGTCTTGTGAAATGAGAGAGAATTGTCTTTTTGAAAGTCAGCAAAAAAGCCTCCTGTTTTATGTCACAGCAAATTGTGCCTTTTGGGGGTGTTCCCTGCCTCCAGGGGTGACGCCATTGCGTGCTGACTGCTCTAGGCAGCGATGTCCACACTTGCGTGTGTGTTAACTTGCCTGACACCTCAGTGAAGGAGCTATCGTTAGTACCTGCTTTACAGAGGGAGAGACTGAGTCACGGAGCAGTTACCTTCTGCTTTGAAGAGGAAGGAGTGAGGTGGGGTTTCAAACCCAGTTCATCCACCCCTATAACCTGAGCCTGTAAACCTCACGCCACACAGTTTGTGGCTAGTTTGTGTCTGGTTCATTTGCTGAACAGATAATGGGTGGAAATCTGGTCCCTAGAGATAGTACAGAAAGGAGGTGGTGTGGTCCCTACCCCCATGGGCTGTGATTTGGGGGTGGAAGGCATACAGCAGGTCAATAGGTGGGGCACCTGGGGGCTCAGTCGGTTAAGCGTCTGCCTTTGGCTCAGGTCATGATCTCATGGTTTGTGAGTTCAAGCCCCGCATCGGGCTCTGTGCTTGCAGCTCAGAGCCTGGAGCCTACTTGGGATTCTGTGTGTGTCTCTCTCTCTGCCCCTCCCCAACTTGTGCTCTGTCTCTCTCTGTCTCTCAAAAATAAATAAATGTAAAAAAAATAAAATTAAATTAAAAAAAGATAAAGTCATCCTGGCGTAGGGTGGGCCCCTAATCCAATGTGACTGGTATCCTTCTAAAAAGGGGACATTTAGAGGGGCACCTGGGTGGTTCAGTCAGTTAAGCATCCAATTCTTGATTTCGGCTCAGGTCGTGAACCCAGGGTCATGGGGTAGATCCCCGCATTGGGCTCTATGCTGTGAGGATCCATGTTGAGCGTGGAGCCTGCCTAAGCTTCTCTCTCCCCCTCTGCCTCTCCCCCACTCGCACTCTCGCTCTCTTTCTCAAAAATAAATGAGTAAATTTTTTTCAAAGAGGGGGAAATTTGGAGACAGACATACACACAGGGAAGATCATGAGAGCCTGAAGGCAGAGACTAAGATGTCGTATCTACAAGCCAAGGAACCGCCAGAAGCTAGGGGAGAGGCGTGGAACAGCCCTTCCCTAGCATCCTCAGAAGCATGGCTCTGCCCACACCTTGATCTTGGACGTCTAGAGCCTAGAATTGTGAGACGGCTCCAGCACTGTGTTTCAGCTGCTCAGTTTGTGGTCATTGTCATGGGGAGGCGGGGAAGAGGAGAGGGAAGGAAGAGAAAGCCAGGAAGAGGGACGGGCATGTGCCAAGGCCCTGAGGGGGTGGGGAGGGACGGGGGGTGGGGGTGGCGGGAAAGAGCTGGATGCATATGAGGACGAGGCGCCAGGGAGCGGCGGGAGAGGACAGACGAAAACTAGACTCTGGCATCGTCCAGCTGCATCATGTGGCATCGATATTGGGGCAGGCTGAACGCTTTCACCAGGGAGGGGGGGCTTACCTGTGTCGGGGGGGCAGACAGCACTGGTGTGAGTGTCAGAGACTGCCCTGGCTGCCGTGTGGAGGTTGAACTTGGGCGGCGATGGGCAAGAATGAGCGTGGAAGAGTTTGAACCCTACTGTGCTCATGCCCAGGAGTGTCAGCTAAATTCTACAGCTAGATTGTCCTTAAAAGGTCAGTTTCGTCAAACTATTTCCTCCCTCAGAAGTGCTTATTCATTCATTAAGTTGTCCTTTCTTTATAGTGTGCTGGGCTCCAAAGCTGCCCTGCCCAGTATGGTAGCTGCATGTGGCTTTTGAGATTCCAATGAAATAAAATGAAAGATTTGGTTGCTCGGTCTCCCCGAGATCAAATATGGCCTAGTTATGTCACTGCAGAAAGTTCTAGGGCACAGCACCAGCCCAGGGAAGCAGAGGAATAGGGTGCCGTCTCTACTTTGCTTTTAGCTCCATAACAAATTCCCAGGTGTTAGATCTCATGGACCAGTAAAAAATTTTACAAAATGCTGGGGCGCCTGGGTGGCTTAGTCGGTTAAGCGTCTGACTTTCGCTCAGGTCATGATCTCGCGGTTCGTGGGTTCGAGCCCCGCGTCGGGCTCTGTGCTGACTGCCAGCTCAGAGCCTGGAGCCTGTTTCGGAGTCTGTGACTCCCTCTCTCTCTGACCCTCCCCTGCTCACGCTGTCTCTCTCTCTCCTAGAAATAAATAAAACATTTTTGAAAAAAAAAATTTTACAAAATGCATGACGGGCATGGAAAGAGCTGGAGAAGGTATTTGCAATGCACGTGACTGAGGAAGGGCTTTATGCGGAAGATGCGCAGAATTCCCCCCAACGCAAAACAAGATTCGAACAGGCACCTTCCCACAGAGAGCGTCCAGACAGTCAGTGCGTCTGTGAACAGGTGCTCGATCTTATTAGTCATCAGAGGAGTGTCAGTTAAAGCCACGATTAAGATACTACTCACACCCACCTGAGCGGCTCAAATTAAAAAGACTCGCGATACTAAGTATTGGCAAGGATGTAAGGGCGTAATGGGCACAGCGTCTTCGGAAAGCAGTTTCGTATTATCCACTGAAGACGGAGTGGCTGTACCATTTGTCATCCAAACCAGTTCACACTGGAGAATAAAAGCCTACCGAATAAAATCAATAGACATGGAGTAGGACTCTCCTGTGGCATGTGGCCGACCTCAGCAAAGTGGAATGTATTCATACCTATGACCCAGCAATGCCACAGCGTGGTGTGTGTGTGTGTGTGTGCGCGCGTGTGCACGCGCCAGCAGATATGTACTCCCGAGTGACGGATGCATGCACAGCGTGTTCCTAGCAGTTGGTAACAGCTCCAGACTGGCAAAGACTAGAATGACCCATGATGCAGTGGGAGGCTCGTGTCACCCCACATCAACCAGCCTGTGTTGGATGCAACAATACGTATGGAATGTCAGGAACACGCTGGACAAAAACCGACCCCGGGTCCGAAGGAACAGGTAACATAATTCCATTCAGGAAATGGGAGCATTGTCCCAGTAATCAGGGTCATGATTTCCTCTGGAGAGGAGAGGAGGGGGCTGGTGATGAAAAACATGGAGTGGCAGGAGTGCCCCGGGTGCTGGCGGGGTCGGAGCGTTTTGACCTGCATCGTGGTTACACGGGTGTTCGTTTTACGACAATTCAGGGTAGAGCCTCATTTTGTGTGTGCTGCATGGCACAATTAAAAATCAAAGCAAAGGGGCGCCTGGGAGACTCAGTCGGTTGAGCGTCTGACTTCAGCTCAGGTCATGATCTCACAGTTCGTGGGTTCAAGCCCCACGTCGGGCTCTGTGCCGACAGCTCGGAGCCTGGAGTCTGTTTCAGGTTCCTGTCTCCCTCTCTCTCTGCCCCTCCCCCGCTCATGCTCTGTCTCTCTGTTTCTCAAAAATGAATAAACGTTAAAAAAATCAAAGCAAAAATATTATCTGGGCCTCGTCATCGCTTTTTATTTTGCCTACTGAATGGATTTAGAAGACAAATAGTACCTTCCTGTGAAATCAGCACTTTGTGAGAGAAAACGAGTTAGACACCAAAGTAGCAGGGACATAAGGAGAGTTCTGTGACTTGAATGAATGCTGCGTTTTGAAGAACTTACTCGACTGATGTTACTATGATTGTTTCCCAGAGGACTGGTAAAAACTTTACCACAGTCTGGCAGTTAGACAGGCTTCGTGGGGCCTTTCCACTGGTTCCTTTTCATGTACACAGGCTTTCCAAAGCCTCCTCTTTGGAACTAAAGATATCTTATAAAATGAATTAAAGAAGTGCTGGCAGTTAAACAGAGAACAACATGGTTCCTTGCTGCAGGACTTATCAGAGCCTTTACCACTGTGCAGTGTGGCTCTAGGAGATGGATAGACAATGTACCAATCTTGTTTGCTGTTGGAACCATGTTTCTGTTGAACCCTATTTAGGGACAGGTGGTCCAGGCAACACACTTTGGGGACTTTAAGCCTGGAACAGGGTCAGCAACCCAAGATCTATGGGCTGGTCTCCTATTTTTATAAATAAAGTTTTATTGGAACACAGTCATGCCTATCCATGTACATATTGTCTGTGGCTGCTTCTGTCTATGGCCAGGGCACAGTCACGTAGCTGTGGCAGAGAACATATGTGGCCCACAAAGCTCAAAATCTTTACTATCTGGACCTTCCAGAAAGAACGTGCTGACCCCTGGTCTAAGAGGACAGGGTTTTAACTCTTTATCATAGAGTCCAAAACTTCCCAGAATCTGACCCACTCCCACCTGTTTGTCAGTGTTGTCTTTCTTTATCAGTCTCCTGTGTATGACAAGTCTGCTTCAGCCATGTGCGTCCAGGGAACCTTTTATGCGCTTTGCCTTTCATGAAGCTGTTCTCCTCGGCTGGACGGAGGGCCCCACATCTTACCTCTGTCTCTTTAGCATTCCACAAGCTTTGGCTCAAAACCACTGTACTCTAGGAAGCCTTCCCTGATTCTCCGTCTCCGTGCCGTTCGGGATGCTGGCTTCGTGAATCTCCCACTGCTCTTGCTTTGAGTTCTGTAATGGTGGTTACTGCTTATGAACTCTGTGTTACTTAGGGATAAACTTGCTGGAACAGAAACTCTTCCAGAAGTTCAGAGGTGAGCCTTCAAGACTGAGCCTGATGCTTTGCTTCCACGTCCAAAGTGACCTCATGGCCCAATATGGCTGCTTTGGGTCAAGCCATCATCCCTTTGTTCCAGCCAGCTAGAAAGCAAAGGTGTTTTGCCTTCTATCCCTTTGACCAGAACTCAAAAATTAGTTACGTGATCACACCTCGGTCTGCGGAAGGTGATAACCATAGTTACCACAACTGACCATGTATTCTGTACACTCTGAGCTCCCCTGACTGTGTCCGTTTCAGCTCTGAGCCCTAGTGCATCACCTGCAGCGGCAGAAACCTGTGATTTCCGCCTGCTTGGCATCCGATCCCCTTCTCCAGTAACATGACTCCTGTCTTGCTTTGGAGAAGCAACCCCCACCAAGGGTTGAATGCCAATCAAAGAGCTCTCCTTCCCTAGTCCTGGGCTGAGCGTGATCGCCAGGAAGATCAGCAGAGCTCTCCAGAAAAACTCGAGTGGAAAGAGACAAAGAATAAATGGGTTTGGAGCTGGTTTGTCCGGACCATCGCACCTCGGAGAGTGCCGCCCTGCTCCTGGCCACAGTGCTCCGCTTCCTCTCCTGGAGTCCTTTCTTCAGTGTTTGTGAGCTACCCAGGAATCTTCCAAGACTGTCCTGTTTTGCTTACATCTCCGGAGCTGGCATTTGGTGCTCACAATGGAGAAAGTCCAGGAGGAATACTCTTGCGTCATCAGGACTGAAGAGCAGATGAATAGGATCGATCAGTGAGAGTCATAAGGCACACCCTGTGCCGGTGTCAGAAAATGGTCGTGTTGGACTCGGATCAGGACACGGATGATTTATGTGACACGAGGCGCCATTCAGAGTGGAGGGAGCCACTGCGCTCATGGGCTTTTAGATGCCTCAGTCCCCAGGTCACCCCGGCCTAGGAAAGTCTCATGTTTTACTTGTTTGTCAGGTTCATAAATCTGAGAGGAAGAAGTTAAAAAAAATAAACCACTCAGTTCACTCCCCGGAGGTTCAGGCCAAATATTTCCCCGCCATGGATTATTTATCTTTGGATGCTCCTCTGTCTGGACATGGCAAACATTGCCCCCTGCTAATAAACATGCTTATTTCTGGACCATCAGAATCATCTTCGAAAGCAAGACCATTAGGCAAACCTGTTAAAGAGTGAAACACTCAAGGATGAATCGGTTCCATTCACCTTTCCTAATGCGGAAAAAGGTACGCAGCATCTCTGACGTCCTTCCTGCCTCATTCCAGCCAATACCAGTGCCATTCCATTCCGGTCCCCACAGACTTTCGAGAAATTTGGATGCTAAGTCATGAGCATTTAACACAGGGTAAATCAATTGGTGGGAATGAATATGCATTTTACCATTGAGGCAATGCCATCCCTGTGGGGTGCATAGAAGGATCTAATCACAAACATGCACACTCCCATAGATCTATATATATCTATGTATCTATATATATCTATATATATATCTCCATGTCTATATATATATATACATATATATATATATATGTATTTATAAAGTAGAAGGACATATGCCAAATTGCTAATGTAGATATTTTTGAATAAGGAGACAATGGGCAACTTCTCTTTCTACCTGTTATTTACATTAAAAATGTTTTCTCTTCAAGGAGCACGAGTAGTCGTATAATTAACCAACAAATAATTACATACCCATGAGAAGAGAAAATATATTTTCAAAGGTATGGCATGCACTATCATAGTAATTGAACTGCAGTGGTTTGAGAATTAATATTTACAAACCAGCACACATGACGATTCCTTAAGCAAGCTTCTTTAAAGGATGGCTTCTGAGTACGGCACTAGATGGCAACTTCGTGAATGTGGGAATCGTGTGTGACCGTGTACAATGTTGCCAGTTTTAGCTTGGAATAAGGAAGGCAGGCAAGAGGAGAGACAGGGGCCGTGCAGTGCGGTGGAGAGGATTTGAAGATGGCGTGAACATTTCAGGCTTTCAACCTGAGCTCCGTCTTGACCAAACTATGTGGCTTTGGGCAAGCCATTTCCCCCTCGAGCCTTGGTTTTCCCATCTATAAAATGAGAAGACAGGACTAAATTGTCCTAGAGGAGGGGTTGGAATACTCTGATCTGTGGGCCAAATCCGGCCCACTACTTGCTTTCATCAATAAAGTTTTATTGGAACAATCCATGTTCATAGCTTTACATATTGTCTGTGGCTGCTTTCATGCTACCCTGGGCTGAGTCGAGTAGTTGCCAAGTCTAAACTATTTACTCTCTGGCCCCTGACAGAAGATTGGTGACCCCTGGTTAGAGAGCCATCAACTGAATCTGCCTGGGAATCTGTATTGCCTAGAGTTTGGTTCACCTTGGAGCCTAGTATTTTTCTGCCTAAATGATCCCTATCTTAGCCCAGTGATCCCAGACAGCCTTTGAACTTGTGTGAGCCACCCTGGGGCACAGACTCCTCTCCTTGCCCTCCTGACTGCTCCTGGTGGATGAGCAGAGTTGATCCATCTGGGAGGAGGAATTTGAGGGGCAGACATGGGAAAATCTGCCTTTCAGGTGCTGCTCCTACAGGTAGAAAACTGCCTGAGTCATTCATCCTGTCGGCATCTTTAAACGATCTACAAAATAGAAACTCGGGTCCTTCCTGTCCTTCCCCTAGGCCGGCGTATGGAAGTTTCTGCCCAGTGTCCTTCATCGATCCTTGGAAACAGTTTTTCCTTCCTGTGCAAAATCATCCCCGTCATCTTCCCGAAGACGTTCGGGTGACAAAACTCATTCTGCATGTGTGTGTGTTTTTCCCTCTGATGGAGTTTTCCCCCTCTCATTAGGCTCCTGAATTATAAATTATATTCTTTTCTTTGCCTTTTAATTTGATCCATGGAGGCAGAAACCATTTCGCCCAGTCCCTAAGGGCTTTGCAGGTAAGAGAGCTCTCCTTTCTGGGCAGATGACCCTTTGCTGCCCAGCTGTGTCCCATCAGATTCCAGGGCTTTCTCCCCACCAAGGACAGCACTGATTCCAAAGTCTCCACGATCCGATTCCTTGGGGGAGACAGACCTGTGGTTCTGAAGGCCCGGAGACCGTGAAGCAGGGGCGTTACCGGTGCTGGTAACTGACTCCCTTCCCGGAACATCACAAGAGCTTATGACAAAGAACCTGCTCACCTCCCCCAGAAAGACAAAGCCATGACTCAGTGCGCTCCTTGGTCTTGTTCCCCGAGGGCAGTCTGTCCCCATTTGACTCTGATTTCTGGGATGAGCTGAACACAAAACGAAGTCTCTATCTCTGAGCTTCCTCCCTTCTGAGCCCTACTGACCAATGAGCCTTTTTCCAGACCCAAATCTTTCTCCTGACCTGGGCCTCTGCAGTGCCATGGCCATGTCAGATCTCTGCTGCTATTCAGGGAAGCTGGCTTGCGTGCAACATGTGGGCCGTCATGCTTTTGTATGGGACTCCGCATCTTTAGATGCCTTTCTTCCGAGGATGGAATCAAACGATGGGCACCCAGTGGTTTCGTAAAGCAATGCGTCTCAACATGCAATGTCCATATGAATCTGCAAAAATATTGGTTCTGATTCTGGGTGTGGCCTGGCATTCTGCATCTCTTTTTCTTTTTTTAAAGTTTATCTTGAGAGAGACAGAGATAGCACAAGTGGGGGAGGGGCAGAGAGAGAGAGAGAGAGATGGGGAGAGAAAGAATCCCAAGCAAGCTCTGCTCTGCTGCCTCGGGGCTCGAACTTACGAGACTGCGAGACTGAGCATGGAGGCTCAAACGACCGAGCTGCCCAGGCGCCCCGGGATTCTGCACTTTTGAGACACTCCGGGTGAGGCCGATGCTTCTGGCCTGAGGATTGTGCTTTGGGTAACAAAGGGGTGGGTCGCCTAACAAGGCTTGACTGAGTGGCATCTGACTGGATAGATGTTGACCCCTGCTTACAGGTATAGCAGACCCTCAGTAGCAGCCCCTGATGGTGACAAGATGTGGGACAGGGACCCAAACCCGTGTCTGCTGGACTAGCCTGTGGGAGTGTTCTTGGGACCTCTGGTGCCCTTACATTATTGAGGATGGCACTCGGCTGAACGGGTGACTGGTTCTTCTGTTCAAGCGACAGATAGTTACAGAGCACCTACTCCTATTCCAAACACAGTGATCTCTCTCTCTCTCTCTCTCTCTCTCTGTCTCTCTCTCTCTCTGTCTCTCTCTCTCTCTATCTCTATATCTCCGTCTGTCTCTATCTATCTCTATCTCTCTATCTCTATCTCTTTCTATATTTTTTGGCTGAAGAGGTTTTTATAAAAGACCTTGTCTCTATTTCAGGGTGTCTGCGTGCATATTCCCTGTCTGAAATGCTCTTGCTGTGTGATCCCTGATGGCCTTTTAGGTCTGAGATCAAATGTCACCGCCTCTTTGGGACCCTTCCCTGACCGTGCAATCAAAAGTAACCTCCGCCATGGCTCTCCACCACGTCACCCCGATATGTTTCCTTCTGAGCCTTCGTCACTCTTAGAAATGGTCTTGTGCATCTGCCTCTCCCCAACCAAATGTCAGCCCCTGGAGAGCAGGGCTTCCTATGCCTTGCTTACTGGGCACAGTACCGGGTACATGGTTGGCACTCAGTAGATGTTTGTTGAATGAATGAATGAATGAATGACCCAGAAGAAAGATAACACTGAACAGGTTAACAGGCATGATGCTTAAACTACTTCAATAATCCATTCTTTTTTCCAATAGTTTATTGTCAAGTTGGTTTCCATATAACACCCAGTGCTCATCGCCACAAGTGCCCTCCTCCATGCCCATCACCCCCCTTCCCCTCCCCCCACCCCCATCAGACCTCAGTTTGTTCTCGGCATTCAAGAGTCTCTCATGTTCAATAATCCATTCTGATCACTCATACCCAGCAGGGTTTATAAAACATCTACTGATAATTGATGGAGGATTACTCTTACTCGACCAGTAAAATCTGCTTCCTTTAAGATCTTTGTGGCACATCAGCATTAGCAGAATCCCAGCTAATACGTATCATCAAAAGCCACAAAACCAGACACATTTGGTGCCGTATCTAAATACCACAGATTGGGTGGATTAAACAACAGAACTTTATTTCCTCATAATTCTGGAGGCTAGAAGTCCAAGGTCAAAGTGCCAGTAGGGTTGATTTCCTGTGAGGCCTCTCTTTTTGGCTTCCAGATGGCCACGTGCTGTTCGCTGTGTCATCGCCTGGTGCTTTCTCTGTGTGTGTGCAGAGAGAGAGACAGACAGAGACACAGAGAGAGAGAGAGAGACACCCACAGAGTGTATCTCTTCCTTTTCATGAAAGGGTAACAGCCCTATAGGGTTAGGGCCCCACGCTTAGGACTCATTTAGCTTTAATTACTTTCTTTAGGGGCTCATCTCCAAATAAAGTCACATTGAGGAATACAGGCACTGGGGAGGGGGACACAAGTCGGTCCGTAACACTTTGTTTTAAGAAATCCTAACTTAGGCAATCTCAAGGTAAATGGGCTTATGATAAAAATATAAGAGGAATTCAGGAGAGCTTCTCAGTAGAAGGGGCCCTAGGTCCTCAGAAGCTCGTGTGGGATTTATAGTCTCCGTTTCACCGTCGAGATACTTTAGCTCTTTATTGAGCATCTGCAGTAAGTAGCCACTTCTTTCTCTCTCCTTTTTTGTTTTTATTTAAACCATTTATTTTATTGAGGAATGACTGGCAGCCACGGGGCTGTACATATTTACGGCACAACGGAACGGGTTTCGAGTTCCATATGCACCTGTGAAATCATCAGCACAGTCTATGACATAAAAATATCGTCACCGCCCAAAGTTTCTTCCCACCCTCCTCATTTTTATTGTATTTATTTCTCTATAATAGGAACCCTCCATTTAAGATCTACCTGCATAACAGAATGTTAAGTATGCAACACACTGCGAACTCTACGACAGATCTCTAGGACAAGATTATCCTGTATAACTGAAACTGTGTGCTCTGACCATTGCCTTCCTGTTTCCCCGTCCCCAAGCTCCTGGTAACCGTTGTTGGACGCTCTGCTTCTGAGAGTCTGACTATTTCAGATTCCTGATATAAGCGAGATCATGTAGGATCTGTTCTTCTGATCCTGGCTTATGTCACTTAGCGTAACGCCCACCCAGTTCATCCGTGTTGCTGCCAATGACAGAATTTCCTTCATTTTTAAGGCCGAATACTAGCCATCATATGAACACACATGCCGCGTTCTCTTTATCTGTGTTTCTAGGCTCTTCTGCTTGGCTATTGCAAATAATCCTGCACTGACGATATCTTTTTGAGATCTTGATTTCAATTTGTTTGGATAAATATCCAGAAATGGGATTGCTGGATTGTATTATGTTTTTTAAAATTTTTCTCAATGTTTATTTATTTTTGAAAGAGAGAAAGAAAGAGAGCGTGAGCAGGGGAGAGGCAGAGAGAGAGGGAGACACAGAATCTGAAGCAGGTTCCAGGCTCTGCGCTGTCAGCACAGAGCCCGATGTGGTGCTTGAACTCAGGCACCGTGAGATCATGACCTGAGCTGAAGTCGGACGCTCAACCGACTGAGCCACTTGGGCGCCCCTGTATTTTTAATGTGTGAGAAACTTCCTTTCTGCTTTCCTGAGTGGCTGCTCCAATATCCATTCCGCCCAACAGTGCACAGGGGTTCTGACCCACACTTAACTCTCGCCTCTTTGGCAATCGGCACCTAACAGGCGTGGGGTGATGCCTCACCGCGGTTCTGATATGCATGTGGACCGTCGCCCATGTTTCTGACCGGGTTATCTGCCTTTTGCTCTTGGCTTGTAGGAGTCCCTTACGGATTTTGGATATTAACCCTTTATTAGATACATGATTTGCAAACATTGTCTTCCATTCTCTGGGGTGCCTTTGCACGTTGCTGATCATCTTCTCCGTGGTGCAGGAGCTTTTTAGTTTCCTGTGGAGCCCTGTATCTTGTTAATTTAGTTGCCTCTGCTTTGTCTGCTTCTAACTGGGTTTTTCCTCACCTCCAGCAGTATGGTATTTTTCCTATTTCCCGATCTTATCACCTGTTTGTTACCTTAATGGCTCTTAGCTCCCAGGGGCAGGGAGTTTGCCCGGGACACTTTCCACACCGCTTCACCACTGCAATTCCAGAATCTCACGGTGCCCAGTAACTTTCGGTGGCTTAAAATGATCATGTGATCCGGTGTTGCAACAGAGGTGTGCACGCGGACACTGTAGAGCTCAGGAAACGACCTCGATTCCTTTCATTTGGGACACCGACAAATACTCGACACGTGCTTGCCGCATGCCGGGCACTTGCTAGGCTCTGGGGATGCTGCGGGGACAAGAGACAAAGCCCCCACCCTCGTGAGGTTGTCTTCGGGGGGGGGGGTGGGATACAGATGAGACACTAGTCAGCGAAACAAACAAGTTACAAGAGAATTTTAGATAGCGACGAGCTCCCTCAAGAAGTTAGGAGAGAATCACGGAGAAGAGAGGGGGCGCATCGTTTATTAGAGGAGTGAGTGAGTGAATGAATGAATACAAACTAGATACGAGGCACAAGTCTTGTCCCGCGTTTTGAGTATTTAACTTTTATTGGAATACCACCGTCAGCAAAGCGAACTATCCCAAGGATGATGCTTGATACAAATCCCCCGAGCTGAACACACATGGATCAAGAGGCAGGACATTATCGGCACTTCAAAAATCCTCCCCGTGTTCATTTGCCATCATTAGTAACACCATCCTGACCTGCAGTGTTTGCCGGGTTTTTAAACCATTGGGGTCTATGATGTTCTAGAGGGGAATGCTAAATAGCATGACTTCCCATATGCTACTCTGAGCAGACAGCCTCTGACACATCAGGAGTTCCAGAGCTTTCCCTGGACCCCAAATGCCCCAGCGCTCAGAGTCAACCTTCCCACACGCAGGCTGTGCAAGCATCAGAGAGCCGGTGGAGATATTCTGCATTTGGTTGATTTCACTGAAATCTGCCCCCTCACCCCCCCCAACCCTCCCACCCCTATTGCTTTTGTTTTGTTTTCATTTTAAAATCTCCACTCAGACCTGCTTCGCCAGGTTTTCAGAAAGACGTTCGAATCCAACCCTCCACGTCTCTGGGAAAAATTCCTCTGAGTGTTCTGTCGAAGGCCACATGACTCGCTTGTTTCTGGGGAGGGTTGGAAATACACGCAGGAGAGCACTTCTTAGAATCCACCTTACTTCTGGAGAAGGGCTCAGGCGCTGCCCTCAAGTCTTAGCCAGAAGCCCCGGGGTTAATCTTCCTAAATGACAATTAACAGGTGGGACATCCTGAAATCCCTGTGGCAAGACCTTTGGGTCTATAAATCTGCAATAGGACCGATGCTCTGAATTCTTAATCAAGCCTGTTTCCTTTATTAATCTCCAAGAGCGGCGGTGATTTATAAGACGGGCTTCCATTCGGTCCAGAAAATGAAATTCATTTCACAAACTCCAAATCAATTGGCCACGATACTTTCCTATTTCATGCTCTGCGTCACACAGATCTCTTAACTTGATTGTTCTATTACTAAGAATTCACTTAAAAGCCTCTGCTGGGTCTCTGTGCCTTACGAAAATAATATTTAGCCCTGGCGCAATGATCACTCCGGATCCTGAGGTTGGGCTTTCAGATACTTCAATTATAAAAGGGATGGAGGGGATGAGCTGCACAAGAGGTGGGCGGCTAATAGAAACTTGAGTCATCCGGTGCTGAGGTTGGTGCTGAGGTTTCTGACCCGAGGGATCCTGGGAGAGCCCATTCAAATGCAAATTTCTGGGTCCCACCCAAGCCCTGCGGAATCAGAACTTCTGGGAATGGGGAAAACGAGGATCTTGAGAATCCTATGCACGAAGCTAAAAATTCTAGGGATACAGGGGTCTTCTTTGTCAGTTAAGTAAAGCCAGCTTGTGTGTTCATTCAACAAACATTTGTTGGGCTCCTACATGCCAGCCAGGCACCTGGGGTGCATCCACAAACTGCTAAACAAGAACCCCTCGCTTCGTGGATAGGGTGACCACGTCACTGTGGAGGATATAATGACAGTGATTATTAACACTCCTTGCATATACACTAGAAGGTATGATTTAAGCCTCCGGATAGCTCTCTGAGTAGTGGTGAGTGCCACTTGCCTCTTAGAGATAGGAAATGGAGAACTCGAAAAGTCAAGTGAAACCCAAGGTTGGTGCTGATGGGAAGTGGAGCAGAGAGCAGAACCAGCCTGCTGCGGAGCGCCGTGAACTTGTCTGCCTCTGCTCCAGGGCGAGGCTGGTAGAGGACTCAGCACACAGCTGGTTCTTCTGTTTGAGCATCCAGACGTTAGGTAAGCATCTGCAGTGAGTGGAGCCCTTCCTCAGAGGCGGGCAGCGAAGGCTGAGGGAGGTGTCGCGTCCTGCGGACGAGGCGGGCACCTGAAGGCACATGAAGTGGTAAGAGCTGCAGTGAGGTTATGCATGGGTGTGCTCGGGGCGCACCTGTCTGGGGCTCCTGGCCAGGGGTAGGGGGTCTGCAAAGGATTCACAGGCGAGTCGCAGACTTAAGAGCTGGCTCAGCCGAGGGAATGGTGTGGGCCCGTGGGGAACAGCGCGGACCATAGCTCTCTAGTTTTCACCTGGCTGGCGGGGCGGGGCGGGGGGGGTGCGTGTTGGTGGAGGAAGCTGGAGAGGAAGCAGAGGCGAGGCGTGGGGAGCCTCAACGGTGTGTGGAGGACTCTGGCCCTTCTTGAAAGCATTTTCAAGGCAGCAAAGGGTTGGAACAGTTCAGATTCAAATTTCAGAAGGAAACCTTCCTGTTGTAAATGGACTTGGAAAACGGGCTTAGGTTGTGGTGGGAACCCCTCCCTAAGGAAAAAGAAAAAAATGAAGAAGAGAGGAGAGAAGACTTCAAGGTCACCTAGATTTGTTTCCATTTTCCTACATCCCCCATGTTCTTGTAAACTGATTCAACTTAATCAGACTTCATGTTTATGTGTTTTACCATATATGGGAGACAAAGAAATAGAAAATGTATAAAAAAACTATACCATGTGATGTGGGCCGCTCAGTTCTTTTGGGTACGAACCCAAATGAGCGGTGCCGGCACGAATAAAGTTGCTTCCTAGAAAGAAAAGCCTCGGTGTCACGACTCTCTGAGCTAGAATCCTGCAACAAGGTGAAGTGAGAAGACCGCTTAGCCGGGTCGGAGGCCGCGGGAAGAAACACGCTTAGAGGCCTTCTCAACCATCTCACACACCTATGCGTCCCTCCGCGAGATGGGAATGTTCCAGAAGCCCCTTTTAGGGGAGAGGGTGCTCCAGACCACTCAGCCGGGATCGTAGCCATCTGATCAAAATTAGTTACACTTTAGAATAGCTTCCAGCAGTCAAGAGCCAGGGAGAGGCAGGCGCTGCCTGCGGTTGGGTGGTGTGGATACCGACAGCCCAGAGCCTTGCCAGTTAGTGTTAATGATCTCCAGATAATTTGGCCCGTATACACACATTAGCCAGGCAACGGCCCACTTGGTTTGGGCAAAAGGCCACGAGGGAGGAACCCACAAGCCCCCCCGGGGTGGTTTGTTGGGTTCAGGGTATTTTTGCCGGTATGAGGAGGAAGCTGAGACCAGGGCCCCGTAGGTCGATCAAGTGTGAGCCGTGCTAATGGGGGCCGCCCGTTGACCTTTGGGTGGTAATAGTGTCAGACACGTGATAAAGACGCGATGGCAGGAAACACCCCGTGTTTACAGAGCAATTTTCTCGGCATGGGTTCAAAGTGCAAAGCACTTGTGTTAATTTGGAAATGCTCAGAACAGCTCAGAAAGGTGAGCGCGTGTGTGTGACAGCCGGACGCTACTGCTGGCCGTCTGGCAGCCGCAGCGGGTCACGTCGTCGGCGTCACTGCCATTGGCATCGGTGCCATCTTCACCGTCACCTTCGTTGCCTTCTCCTCCGCTCCTCGGAAACTTCTACGGGCCAAGCTGTGTGGATACCACTTCTGGTGCCCGAGGAACTTACAGCGGCCGCAAGGGCCCTGTGGGGTCTGGCCCTTTGAGTCTTCTCTGTGTACCTCCCACCTGCTCACCCCCTCCCTCACCTTCTTCAAGTCCCTGCTCAAAATTGCCTTCTTGGTGGGGGGGTGGGGGGGGTGCCTGGTGGCTCAGTCTTTTAAGTGTCCGACTTTGGCTCAGGTTATAGCCAAAGCCCCACGTCGGGCTCTGTGGACAGCTCAGAGCCTGGAGCCTGCTTCGGATTCTGTGTCTCCCTCCCTCTGTCTGCCCCTCGTCTCTGTCTCTCAAAAATAAATGAAAATGTTTAAAAATTTTTTTTAAATTGCCTTCTCAGGGAGGCTCATCCTGACTATATCCTATTTAATAATGAACTCTTTTCTTTACCCCACACACCTAATCCTGCTACTTTTTTCTACTATTCCCCATCCCCCCTCCCAGAACTTACCTTTTAACACTCAAAACAATTTACTTATTTCTTAATGTTTATTTTCTGTTTCGCCTTATGGGAATATGAGCTTATGAAGACTATAAGCTCCGTAATGGTGGAGAATTCTCTTGGTTTTGCTTCTTTTTCTATTCCTCAGCGGCTACAGATATGTTCAGTTAATGTTGCATGTATGATTAATCTAACCGTCAGAGCAGTTCCATAAAGTAGTGGTTATTCAATCTCCTTTGACAGAGGAAGAAACTGAGGTTCAGAGAGGTTAGTTCATTAGCCCCAGGGCACGCAGGAGAGCTGCTGATTTGAGCATAGCTGTGATTCCAAAGAAGGCCCTGTCTACTACTCGTTGGGTTGAATCCAGTGAGGGGCATAGGGAGGTCATTCAACTGGCTTAAAGTTACTCCTTGAGATGAAGAAAGAATTCATCTTTCTGGAACCCAACCCCACATGTTTCCTATAGGCTCAAGCCTCTTCTCATTAACGTGCCACATAAGCCACGGTGAAGCCAACTGAGCTGGGAATCTAGAAGGATCAGTGTATGTCAGTCTATTCAGGAAGTGGGGTAAAACTCTAGGGGGTGATCAGCCTGTCTTGATGACTCATGGGAGTCATTGACATTAGTCCTGCCTCCGTGCTCATCGCCCCTGAGATCTAGAATTCTCCATGCGGGAACCCAGAACACTCTGTTGCACTTATCTATTGATGAGCTTTAGAGGGACCCTTTGTTTTCCTTGACTTCTCTTTGAAGGACATCCCCCCTCCTCTCACATGCTGATCCCCACCAGATCCGAAGTTGGACATGAGATGTTGTGTGCCCCATCGGGTGATCCATCCGTGGGGGACTGGCCGGGGGACGGGTATGAGACATACATATGCCCAATGGGAACCAGCTCTGGGACTTTCGCTGGAGCTCTCAGGAAAGAGTTATTCTCCTTCCAGCAGGGACGTCCCATCTCCCCCCGCCCTCCTCCCCCCCCGTGAGGTTAGCCCTCCAATGTGGGAGGCAGGGGGGAGCATTTTCCAAGCCTTGTGTGCCATGAAAAGTCAGGGGAGTGAAGGAGCAATGGGTGTCCATCCTGGGCTTTTACATCTTCTTCCTGCACTCTGGGGCCGGGCGCTGACATGCTGCTGACCAGCGGCTGAGAATAGCCTGGCACGGGTCCCAGAGGCTGCCCACCCCCATCAAGGACTCGGAGGATGGAACAATCTCTGCCCTGTGGCAGCAGGATTTCCACCCCGCACCTGATAAGCTGGAGCTGAATTTAACAAAAGCCCATCAGATGGGACACGTTTTCAGGAATAAGACGCTCCTATCGGCCCTGCTGGGGGGTGATGGAGACACTGGTGGACTTAATGCATTGCTGGCCCAGACCCAGGCTCTGGCGGTCCATTCCTCTCAGATTCCTGTGTAATCAGCTAAATTAGCCCATTGATAGAGAAGCTTATCAAGGGGCAGCTCGGAGGAGGGAGTGATGGACGGTCACCTTTTCAAGGAGCTCTGGGCTGGGGAATAAATGGCCTATTTGCTCATGAGGTTGCAATCGAGTGCTCTCCGTAGGTCAATAATTTTTCCTTTCTTGCCCTCACTCTTCTTAGTCTTGGGCAGAAAGCGGCCCATGCCACACCAGCTCTGCCTCCGTCCCGTGCAAAGCTGGCACTTAACCCACTCCTTGCTGCCTGAGCACAGACGTCCTGTCCTCTTAGAAGGGCAATCTCTCCTTTATACATGCCTCCCCTGCCCAACTGTAATGCAAGAGACCCTCCCCATGATTATCCTGCAGAAGGGAAGGCATTGCAAACACTTAGGACCCTATAAAATCTCTCCTATCATGGGGCACTCCCACAAGTATTTTATTTGGACCGGCAAAGTCCTATTTGGGAATGACTTGACCATCAAAGCTAGTTCTCTGGAAGGTTCCAGCATACACCTATAAGAACCAGAGAGACCCGAGAGTGATTCTAGGAGCTGTGCCTCAGGACTGCCAGAGTCTGATGTCATCTAAACAATCCCTCTTAAAGCTCATTTGAGGGGCGCCTGGGTGGCTCAGTCGGTTGAGCATTCGACCGGCTCAGGTTATGATTTCTCTGTTCGTGAGTTCGAGCCCCATGTCAGGCTCTGTGCTGATAGCCTGCTTTGGATTCTGTTGTCTCTGCCCATGCTCATGCTATGTCTCTCTCTGTCTCTCAATAAATAAACCATTAACAAAAATTTTAAAAAAAAGCTCACTTGACAAACAGCTCTGTGAGCAGTGATGTCACAGAGGGTACAAATAAACACCTACATGGTAAACGAGCGGGGAAACACAGCTGTCTGAACTGTCCCCACATTATGAGCATCAGTTACTTGTGGCCTGGGACAGCATTTCCAGTGATGGGCACAGTACGTGTGTTTCTTTATTTCTTTTTTGTTTTTAATAGTTTATTGTCAAGTTGGTTTCCATATAACACCCAGTGCTCATCCCCACAAGTGCCCTCCTCCATGCCCATCACCCCCCTTTCCCCTCTCCCCCCCCACCCCCATCTGCCCTCAGTTTGTTCTCAGCATTCAAGAGTCTCTCATGGTTTGCCTCCCTCCCTCTCCCCAACTATTTTTCCCCTTCTTCTCCCCCACGGTCCTCCATTAAGTTCCTCCTAATCCACCTATACGTGCAAACATATGGTATCTGTTCTTCTCTGCCTGACTTATTTCGCTCAGCATAACACCCTCAAGTTCCATCCACATTGTTACAAATGGCCAGATTTCATTCCTTCTCATTGCTATGTAGTATTCCATGGTATAGATAAACCACATCTTCTTGATCCATTCATCAGTTGATGAACACTTAGGCTCTTTCCATGTTTGGCTATTGTTGAGAGTGCTGCTATGAACATTGGGGTCCATGTGCCCCTATGTGGGTTTCTAAACAGCTTACTCAGAAGTGAACGGGACATGAACTGAAAGGTCCGAAAGAGTAGCTTTCTTAAGATGGAGATACAGGCAGAGAATTTGAATTCAAGTGTTTCCTGATCCGGATGAGTGAGAGAAAGTCGATTTCCCGCATCCACACTATTTTACAATATGTGTGAAATAAAAATTTACATCAAACTCAATTAATACATTACAGAAGACAAGTAAATATTTGACTTCTCCATCTAGTTCCTTAAAGTTGGTGAACCCAGGGAATGTCTATGTAACTCTTACAGGTTATTTTTGGATCTGCCCATTGGGAAAAGCATGGCTCGCCATAGATGTAGATCCCTCTTACATTTGGAATTGTCTTATATTCAGAGGTATACCTGAAGGAGATTGGTATAGAGGGGTCTTTTCGGGAGAGAGCTGGATAATTTTTCTTGTGGTCTGAGATATAGATGTATTTAAACTTTTCTGCTGCTTTTAACGTGCTTGGAAAAGGAAGGCATGTTTGCTTTAGGGTAGCACTTTCCAACGTGAACTCTGTTCTTGCTTCGTAAGAAAATAGTTGCATGATCAAATTAAGTTTGGGCAAGGCTGTGCTCAACTGCCCCCTCTTGGGGGGAGTCAATGCACTTGGCACATCAAAGCCAACCTACTAATCATAATGAATTTAACCTAGAACTCCCTAACATTACCATACCTTGAACATCTGTTCTTACAGAACACTTATTACCATTTTACCGTTACACAAAACAAAACAGTTTGGGAAACCCTGAACTTGGGCTCCCCAAATTTCAAGCGAGGTCACAAATATGATAGATTTACACTGTTTCTTGGTGTTCTTTAGATAGCAGAGGGCATCTAGGTATTGCATTGAGCAGAGTAAAAGTCTCTATTCCTCTGACACAGGCTACTACTGTGTGTTCCATGGAAGGCTTAAATTTTGTTGCCACTTAGACTCAAATTCTGGCTTTTCTGCTATAAGCTATGCTCTCTTGAGCAAGTGCCTTCACCTCTCTGAGCCTCAGTCTCCTCCCTTATATAAAAGAGAACCAATCGGTACTCTCCTTAAAGGATTTCTACGAATGATGAAATCAGATGGTACAGAAGTATATAGCATCACACCCGACACTTGTAACTGCCTGGGCAATGATCTCTGCTGTTTGCTATAATATTTTTTCTCAAAGCTTTGTTGCCTTGCTCACTTGACTAAGCTTTATCTGTTCAGCTTGTAGGAATTGAACTGAAAAAAGGGAATGTGGGGATGAGTAAATTAGGGCAGACCTTACAGCCAAGGTACCTATCTGTGGAGTATGCAAATTGCCTGCCAATTCCCACCTGAGAGAGAATTGGGGAGACCCACTTCCTGTTCCCCACCCCACGGGGGGAGACTCACTTCCTATTCTCCACCCCACACAGGGGCGACCTGCCCCAGGAGTGTGGCCACAGCACAACTAGCTCACCAGAAGAGAGACCGTTGGAAAGTTCAGAACGCATGTGACCCCTTTCAGGAGACAAGTCAGTTTGGTTCATTAAAAAACAACACTTCACTGCGCTTTAATGACAAGAATCAAATGTACACATTGTGGAAATTCAAATATGATAAATGTTTGGTAAAGAGTGAGACCCTTCCTTTCATCGCTACTACTCTCCATAAGCGAACGCTAAGAACCTCTCCAGGTCTCCTTTTGGGTCTTTTTTATATAATAACAAACAACGCCAATGATAATAACAAGCATTGTTTGAGTGCTTAATATGTGCCAAGAAATGAAAATTCTTTCCACGCATTGTGTCACATCAACCCTGAGCCATTGTGGATGGTGTGGGTACTAGGGTTTCACCTTATTTTATAGACGAGGCAACTGGCACTCAGAGAGGTTAAGAAAACCCAGGGTCATGGAGAGAGCAACCAGTGGGGTGGGGTGTGAACTCTAGTTTGTTCAACGAGGGTCCGCGCCCTTGGCCATTGACGCAGGTGCATGCACACAACCTCCGCTCCCCCCTATGATTTCTTGCAACGCTCCTGCCTTGGCAGAACCTATAGCTCTCCTTGCTTCTTTTTAACAGCTGCCTAGATTCCATTACGGGGATGAACATAATTGATTTAACCAGTTCCCTGCTGACAGGCATGTCTGTCCACTTGCCACTCTGCCCTGTCCCTCCTCGGCCCCAGAAGGGCTGGGCTTCCTCCAGCACTCTGGCTTTAAGAAGAGAATCAGCACAGTGTCTCCATCAATCTAAGCTAGTGGTCTTTAAAAATACATAACCCAAAAAATAAGACTCCATTAAACAAACTTATAAAATATGGATGGGTTGCTAAGCCTGCCCCTTTGTCCAAGAGCATAAGGGTCATCCCCTTGCACTTGAGCAAAGTGCAATGTCTCGGCTCTCTCTCCATATTGATGACAGGGGTGTCACCCTATCAAGGTGTGGGGGCTTGAGTCCATGTGATTGTGACCCTCAACGGGACGGGGCTCAGGCAATCTGCGGAACTGCAAAGCACGGCTCGGTGTGCCTAAGTGTGTGTGTGCGTGCACGCGGGTGCATGTGTGTGTGTGTGTGTGTGTGTGTGTGTTCAGATCACACACTAACCCAAAATGTATTCAGAGAAGCTCTTAGCAATGTAATGAATTGCCCAGGCACCTATGCAGAACCAGGTAGCTTTATGACTAAAGCGGTGGACACGAAGCCAGGTCACCTGGTTTGGAGGCCTGGCTCTGCCGTGTGCCAGCTTTGTAATCTTGGGCAAGTTGCTGAACCTCTCTGTGCCTCAGTTTCCTCCTCTAGGAAATGAAGATAGTAACAGTCCCTACCTCGTGGGATGCTTGGGGGGATTGAATGAGCTCAAAGAGGCAAAACAGTAAACACCTAAGCACAGTTAGTGTGACATCTGGCCTGGCTGGGTTCCTGATTAGATTTGTGCGCACGATTTAAGATCTCTTAGAATTATGCCATTAACACACGGTCACTCAGGAGCGGTGTTGATTAGCGAGAACAGGAAACCACACCTTTGCTCGGTCACCTGGGATTTCACCACCTAGAAAGAGCCACTGTGAACACTTTGGTCTGCAACATTCCCAACATTTTCCTGTGGGCGTACACTCTCTCGTTTGCACCCCTACGTGTGCGTATGCACCCCCACATTCACATTGAATGTGTGTAGTAATTACATAAAACTTACAGCGTATGCACTCCTTTATAACTCAGTCTTTTCACCGGAAATATTTTTTAATATCTATTTTTGAGAGAGAGAGAGAGGGAGACACGGAGTCTGAAGCAGGCTCCAGGCTCCAAGCTGTCAGCACAGAGCCCGACACGGGGCTCGAACCCACAAGCGGTGAGATCATGACCTGAGCTGGCAGATGCTTAATCGACTGAGCCACCCAGTCACCCCGTAATTTCCACTTCTTCTAAGGATACCAGCCATAATATATTAGGACCCACCCTCATGACCTCATTTTAACTCAATCACCTCTGCAAAGACCTTGTCCTCACTCTCACATTCTCAGGTACTGAAGCGTAGGAATTCAACATATGATTTTTGAGATGATACCACCCAGCTCCTAATACACATCATTGGGTCATTGGTCACAAATACACACGGATCACAAGCACATTTTGCCTGTGTGATGACTGACCAGCTGGGATTGGCAGCCCGGAAGGGTCAGTGTTTCGAAGGATTCTGAGGTCCCACCTGGACACAGTGGGAAAGACTAAGGTGACATCTTAGTGACATCTTAAGGTGAAACCATCTTCTGGAGGTGCAGACTGAGGGAGTGTTGATACACACGCAATGGGTTGTCCCTTTGGCTGACACCAACTTCAGCCGATTTATGATGTGGTCTTAGCCCATCACATCACAGAGAGCAATGCCACATGATAGCCATGCCTGGAATTGGGGCTTTGCCCACAAATAGTTCACTCCCATCCTGACCACCAAGGTGGTAATGGTGGACGTGGTGGGGTCCATGGTGCTGACATTCCTGGTCTGGTACCTCTCAGCTCTGAAGAATCACCTCCAAATGGCTTGACTGAAAAGATCAACTGCTTTGAGATCATTTGGCCCTAGGGCCTGATGTTTATTCTGCTGCCACAGCGGTAAGTGAGTTCTACTTCGGGGCAAGGAAATAGAATACATAACCTTCCCTGGCTCACAATGTCTTTTTGAGAAACCCTAATTCCTCAATAGTTTCTATTACATCCTTGCAGGGATTTGGGGATGAGCAAGAAAAAAACTTGTACACAGCCTTCGGTATCATTAATTCCTTACTTCCTTTCTTATTTTCATTAATTCAACAAATATTTATTGAGAGCTTAACGTACAAAGCATTATAGACCATTTAAGAAATGCAGGAAATGAAGCGGAGGAAAGGTTAGGACCTCTCTCTTGTATTTGATGGTTAGTCCATTTTTCTTGACTCTTGTTCCATTAATCTTTCTCTTCCTCTCTTGTGCAGAAATGTTGCGATCTGAGAGACGCCAGGGAGACCCTGGCCCCGGGAAGAGTGAGACAACATGTCAGCATCAGGGAAAGGTCCTAGAGATCAAATTTAGCTCCCTCATTACTCAGATGGTAAAACGGAACTTGCGAGAAATTCAGTAATTTGTCAAGGTCAGTTGCTGGTGGCAGAGGGCGGGCCAGGAGCCCTCATCCTTGGCTTGATCTCAACTTTGTGCACCCCAAATCTGACCCTCTAGGTATCTTGCAAGTTTCAAATGTATAGAAATTGGATCCCACTTCATTAGCATTCGAAAGAAGAGTTACATTTGGAACCTCTCCAACCTGAAGGAAATTGCCAGACATTCACCTGAAATGGTTCCCACGTGGTTTTTCAGAAGGGATGAACCAGTTTACTAGTTTGTAACCCTTTCACCTATGAAGGAGAGCGCCTGCCTCACCTCCTCTCCATTCCTACTGGATGTAGCCATTCACCCTAAGAGCAAACCACAGACACAAAATTTTCCTAATTCAATATGGGGGAAAATGGCTTTAGAGCTCTTGCCACTCTTACTTCTTTGATTTAGAGTGTGGTGAGGTGTTTTCCGATATGTTAATTGCCTATAGATATTTATTCTGTTTTGAGCTGGGTATTCATGTTTTTTGCTATGGTGAGATTTTTGTTTTTCTTATTGATTTGCAAGAACGCTTTATATAGCAATAGTATCGCTATTTTTATAGTTAAATGTTAGCTTTCTTGATGCTGCAAATATTTCAGCAACGTTTTTTTGCACATGACCAAGAGGATTTCTTATTTTTAATCTTTTCTGTCTAGGTGATTATTCTACTAACTCTCTTTCTCCTAATTTTGTATATCTTGTTATTTTTTTCTTGGTTAGACCTTTTGGAGTTTTGTATCCTTGCTTTAGACTTTTAAAATCCAAATTTCTCCCCCCCCCTTTTCTTAATTGTTCTTTGTATTTTTCCTGTGGTTTGTTATTTTTTTCTAACTTTAGGGGGTTGATACTCAACTCACTTATTCGTATCCTTCTAAATACAACAATGGTAACATTTAATACTATGACTCACACTTCTGATTACAGCTTTGGGCACATCCCATGCGATTTAAAACATACGCAGTGTTCTCATTCTTGTTATTTTCCTTGTGGTAATGATTGGTTTTGATTTCCTCTTTGTCTCAAGTTATTTGGGAGCATGGCTTTAAATTTCTTTTTTTTTAAGCGTTTTATTTATTTCTGAGAGAGAGAGATAGAGTGAGCTGGGCAGGGTCAGAGAGAGAGGGAGTTACAGAATCTGAAGCAGGCTCCAGGCTCTGAGCTAGCTGTCAGCACAGAGCCCGATACGGGGCTTGAACCCATGAACTGTGAGATCATGACCTGAGCAGAAGTTGGACACTTAACCAACTGAGCCACCCAGGCACCCCATGGCTTTAAATTTCTAAGTGGTCAAAGTTTTAAAAAAAAATACAGTAATTTCTAGTTTTATTACCTTGTGATCAGACAATTCAATTCTGAGCAACTGTTTGTCGCATCTTGAGCTCACGTATCTGACACAGGTCTGAGAATGTCTCTGCTCTTTGGGACACTGAAAGTCAGAAAGGCCTCTGACCCAGGATGGAGTTGAAACTGCCAAAAATCCCCGGAAGACTCCTGTTCGTAGCCTTGACGTGGACTATAGTGATGGTTAGATAGATGGTTAGATAGATAGAGAAGGGTTAGGGGGGCAGCTTCAGACTCTGCTTTTTTACCCACCCCTCATATATATTCTAAATTTGGAAGGTACCTGATGATATCAGAGGCCAGAATTCTCTCCCCTTAGGTAAAGTCTGAATGATACAGAACGTAATGTTCCCTCACTACAGGGATCTAGGGTTGGAAGCTGCTTATGTTGCTTCATCCAGAGAGAGTTCCAGAACTGAGTACATTTCTTGGGGGATTTTACCATACCTTGTGCTCAGTTCCCACTTATCTCCTAGAAGATCTGTTGGTCTTACCGATTACTTGCTACCCAGAAAGCTGAGTTTTAAGAAGATGCCTTGCCAGTTGGCCGGAACTACTTTCTTAATTCACTGGAAATGCATGTTGTTGAATCATGGATTTTCATTTGAAGAACAAAAGTGTTGCACATTATAGAGCCCACTTAAAAAAATAGAGCAAGGGGGAGATTTTTATTTCCATATGGATTATGTTAAGGGATGTGTGTGTGTGCATGTGTGTGTGTGTGTGTGTGTGTGTGTGAATGTGTACATATACATGAGAAAGAGAAATGGCCCTATTATGGGAAGCCTCATTAAAGAGGCCTGGAAAAGGTTAGTCCATTTGCAGACTATACATCTTAATCTCCCCACACAGCACACTAACCTGGAAGGGGAGAGAGAATCTACGGCCAGAGAGACCTTGGCTTCAGTCCAAGGGCTGGATCAAGTAGACCTTGCCTTTTCCCGCCGGCTACCCCTCATTAGCACTCTGTATTAACCCAGAGAAACCGTTCTCCCGAGGGGCTCCAGGAAATGGGAGGACATGCATGCCCGTTCAGAGTGGGGGAGCCCCAAGCCTCCCTTCTGGCTGCTGTTCATTTGCTGGCAGGTGCATTTGGGGTGTGGGCCCCTGGAAATGGGGGAGAGGAAACCAGGAGCGTGCTATAGCTTAAAGCAGTGCTGAGAGGTTGAGCGGCCTTTCACCTGTTGCTGGCTGGTTCTCATCTGTGTTAACAACTTCCAACTGGCCTCATTATTTGAGAAACTGGAGACGCCTTTGGACAAGGGCCCTTAAGCTGGCCCTGCACAGGCCCCCAGGTCCCCTTGAGGCCTTTGGTGGGTCCCATGTCACAACGCAGAGGAGCGGGAAAGAGGCACGAGCTGGCTTTTGGCTGGGGTCTTTACCCAAAGTGCAACCTGTGACTGGTGGGTTACTCACCCTCCCCAGCCTCGGTTTCCCCATGTGTGTGTGTGTGTGGATGTCAGGCGTGTGTGTGTGTGTGTGTGTGTGTGTGTGTGTTGGGGGTGAGGGTGTGTGTAAGAGGTGGAAACAGCAATCCCACCTCCTTCTAATGTCATAAGGATTAAGGAGAGAAGGAAGACAGTAAATGTTTATTTTTGTTTATTATGTGTATGGCGTGCCAAGCTTGGGATTGGAGCTTTCGTGGAGATTCTCAGAATGTTACTCATGTGCCTTCTTACCCTTATCTTCTGCGGTGCAGCCTGCCCCCTCCATTGTCCCCCTCTCCAGCTTCTGACCTAGTCTGTACCTCCATCTTCATCCCCCATTACCCAGCCCCTTGCTCCCCCAAAGTGTGGTCCATGGACCAGGACCACTGGAAACACGTGGAAGCTTGTTAGAAACGCAGACTCTCTGGTCTGCTCCAGATCTACTGAATCAGATGCTGCATTTGGACCAGGCCCCCCTCCCTCGCACCCCCATGACTCCTGTGTGCGGTGAGGTCACTGATGCTGCCCAACAGACTCTCATTCCGTGCATGTAACATCCAGGAAACTCTTACTGAGTAGAGTCATGAAGGTTTAGGCACAAAAGGGGTCCGTTTGGGATACACAAGTTCTCTCTCTGTCACTACTCTTTCAAGTTTCTCATGTATTTCTGAGTACATCAAGAGGAGAGACTCTATTTGGAGCCTCTCTGTCCTTAACACCTCGTAAAAGGAGCCTGAATCTGCAGATAATAGCAGAGATGGCTGCCCAAGGCAAGACTAAAAATGTTTCTGGCAACTGAAGACAATTAAATCCAGAGAGAGTGGGAGGGAGCCATTGGGAGCGTGAGCCTGAGAGTCCTATGTTCAGATGTTTTCCTAAATATCTGGTCTTTCCAGTTAAAAGTAAGCACCTTGATAGAGCAAAGCTTGTGTTCAAAGCCTCAGCCAACAGCCCCCAAGGGTGACACCATGTGGTCCCACATTTAGTGCCTCAACCTGGATTTTTAGCATATCAGAGCAGGAAGGTGTCATTGAGATAATCAATGGTAAGAAACACATTGCAAACATGCTCCTCTCCTCCTCACCTGCGCCCTGGGCAGACATCACTAATCAATTATCACATTCTCCTACAATGAGCTCAGACTTGGATACGGCACTGTAGGCCATCACCAACAGGTCAGAATGGCTTTCGCCTGCATCAGTGTAGTTGGCCTCCATCTAGATCTGAGCTGCAGAGTTGCCGTCTGATGGACTAGTTTCTGAACAACCCGGGTGATGTTCCCACAGCTAAGAATTGGTAATGGTGATAGATTTAATGAGGAAAATAACATCACTGTGAAGTTTGGGAGAGAGCAAACTTGGCTCCTGGAGGATGGAATTGGAGACAGGAATGCTCTCGAGTAATTGATTGCATTAGCAGAGATAGAATACTGCACCCAGCACCTTCATTTTCTTTGGGGGAAATCCTACTCTTAGCTCTAGCAGTTTAGGTAAGATAGATTACACCTCTCCAGTCCAGAGACAGCCATGTCACCAATCAGAGCACGTGATCCCTCTGGCCTCAGTGAATGGGTCACAGGCAAGCAAGTGACCAGTCGGAGCACTCCATCCTCAGGCCTCAGTGACTGGGTCACAGGAGGCCATGAGACCCAAGCCACATTTGTTAGACTAGCTTACAAGACTTAGTCCCAATTTGATGAGGGTCAAGTCTTTGATTTGGTGGCAAACTCCAAGCTCTGGAATGGGTGACTTGCCACGTGGCCTAGGTCATAGTTCAGTACTCACCATTAAAGAAATGACATCTTTTAGGGCAGGTGCATGTGCTTGTATCCATTTGGGTAGCATAAACTACAGGTAAGCAACCCATTTCCCCAGTTACTGCTTACTTAATCAGGAATATTGTGTCCATGCACTTTATTTTACTGATCCAGTTTTTTTTATTTTTAAAATTTTAATGTGTATTTATATTTGAGAGACAGCGACAGAGCGCGAGCGGGGGAGGGGAAGAGAGGGAGACACAGAATCCGAAGCAGGCTCCAGGCTCTGAGCTGTCAGCACAGAGCCCAAGTGGGGATGAAACCTACAAACTGTGAAATCATGACCTGAACAGAAGCCGGGCACCCCTACTGGTCCAGTTTTTAAAAGATGCTGCATCCTACAAGATCGCGGATGGATGCTAAGATAAGAGAGCCAGAGTTTGAGAAGTAGAATATTTGTGTCATCTCAACTCTTGTATCTCCCCCAAGATTTGTATTTATTACAAACAGTACATAGGCACGTTATAGTGGAGAATCCTTGCAGACAACTTATTAACCAAGTGATCGAGGGGTCACTTAGATCAATTAGACATCCAACATCTCACACTTCTTATCATGAGGCTCCGAGAAGAATACCACGTGATTTCTGTGGCATTCTTGCCCCAAATGCAAAATCTCTATCCAATCATGAGAAGACTCAATAAATCCAAACGGGGGATATTCTACCAAAAGTACCCAGCCTCTTCTCTTTAAAAATGTCACAAAAGATCAAAACAGACAGCGAGGTGGTCCCATATTGAAGAGGACTCAAGAGGCATGTTAACAAAGGTCATGGCGGATCTCAGCTTGGATCCTGGAACAGAAAAAAAGTGAAAACCTGGAGAAATCCAAAGAAAGCCGGCAGTGTGGTCAGTGTATGGTACGAATGTTAAATTCCTGGGTTGAATCATCATCCCTCGGTCGTGTTAAGATTTAACACTGGAAGCTGGGTGAAGGGTACATGGGAACCCTCTGTACTATTTTCGCAACTTCTCTGTGAGTCTGAAGTTATTCAAAAATAAAAAGTAAAAAAAAACTCAAACAAACCCTGAGGCTGCATCTTTCTTTCTTTAGAAGCCAAGAATGTGGAAAACTGGCGTTTTCACACATTGCTGGTGGGGTGGCAAGTTGAGAAATAGATCTAGAAGATAGAACAATATGTATCAAAAGCCTCAAACATGTGAGGCCTTTTGACCCAGCGATCACATTTTCAGGAAGTGACTCAAAAACAACAACAACCAACACAACACAACAAAACAAAAAACCAGACAAAGGTGTAAAGAATGAACAAAGATGTTCACTGCTGTGTTGTTTATAATATTGAACAATTGGAAACAGCCTTCATGCCCCTACTGGGAATGAGGTGAGTAGATTACAGTAAATCCAAACAATGGAATAGTGGGCAGCTATTCAGAAAACAGGTAAATGTGTTTATATTGCCGGAGAGAGATGCCGATCGATCTACTTAAGTGAAAAATGTAGGTAACAAAAGAATATATATAGCATAATGTTACTAAAAAAAAAAAAAAAGCCACAAAAAGCCTGGAAGTGTGCATCAAAGTGGCAGGTACAGATTTCCATGAGAAGTGAGATTAAGGGGACAGTTTTATTTTCTCCATATTTGAATTTTAACGGTCATCATATATATAATATCATAATGTATCAGAATATATTATGTAGATATTATATGCATATTATATATTATGGGGAAAATGAAGATACACATTTCTGAACAATGGAGACATGGAAGACTTAGGAGGAATAAACGAGGCCAGTCCTTTCCTTTGAACCCCCCAGCCAGTGGGGCTTTCCATGTGGGATTCCAGACTTATCAAGGCCTTATCTGCCTCCATCAGCTAAAGTGAGGAGCCCCACCAACGATGGGTAATATGCCTCTTAGAAAAGTTGCAGAATGAACTCGGAGCAAAGTTAAGGTGTGAGTCTGTCTGGGTAATCTCCAGGCAGTGAGTGGTCTGGCCCCTTTGGGGGTGGGCTCCTGGCAGTTTTGAGTCCCCTGGTGGGGACTCCGGAACCGGAGTGGGGAAGGAGGAGGGAATTCAGAGGGTGAGGAAGGAAGCAGAAGACAGCCTCTGAGGAAGGAGTACCCTCACTTGTATTGTCCGTGGGGAGAGAGCGACTCAGAACTATGGGGGAAAGACTAACTAATCGAAGGCAAATTCAGTAGCAAGGCAAACAGCTACCTATAGCCGGAGACCTGGAGGAAGTACTGGCAAATAGCTCTCATTTTGCTGTTTGAGAGAGTCGTGTAATCTTTCAAAGCCTCAGTTTCTCCACCTGCAAAACGGGTATGATACCGTTTCAGAGCGTGGCTGTCACCCTGTAAAATGTAATAATCCAGAGGAAGCACTTAGCCCCATGTCTGGCACCTAGAAAGTGCCCCCAAATGGTCCCTGTTATTAGCATTTCTGTTAGTGGACATCTTCTCTTTGGTCTTCTCTCATGGTCCCACCCTGTCTTTCTGTATTTATGGTTTGTACCAAATACTTTGACCCATAATTATATATTACCTTCAATAGTTTCATAATTGTTTTCTATGTGTTTTTTTCATTTCCAAGCCATTGGGACTTCTCTCTGACTCGAGACTCAGTTTTGCACCTTAAATGCCAAATAAGGTGGTCAGTGTAAAGAAATAACGTGGCCAGTGATAATTTGGTAAATTGCTTGGAATATGTCAGTTTCTGGGCCTTTCTAGGTGGGGTGCTATATAGGTCTGACTTCCAAGCCGGAATAGACTGCTTTCTTAAAATCTGAGTTTCCTAGGGGCCCCTGGGTGGCTTAGTCGGTTAAGCATCTGACTCTTGGTTTCAGCTCAGGCCATGATCTCTTGGCTTTGTGGGTTCGAGCCCCGCATCGGGCTCTGTGCTGGCAGCTTGGGATTCTCTCTCTCTCTCTCTCTCTCGTCTCACTCTCTGCCCTTCCCCCACTCACTGTCTCTGTCTCTCTCAAAATAAATAAACTTCAACCACCACCTCCCCTCTCAAAATTTGAGTTTCTTACATTTCTCCCCAGAACGATCTCTTAAGGGTAAAGGCAGAGAGGATCCAGGTTTTCTGGCCATTAACAGTGTTTATAATTTGACGGGCCCTTGTTAATAATTTGAACACAAAATTATGAACGCAGAATTGCTTGGGCCTTGCCAGGAGCGCGCGGGTGTGTTTGTGTCCACATACAACAGCGCCATCCAAAGTGGGTCCAAGAATTCATTAAAGCCCTAGAGAGGAGCAGCCTCTGTGTATAGTCTGGATGTTTTGCCGAAGAGTGGCTTCGGCACTTCTCCCCACCTTCCTCGGTTTTCTGGGATCTCTCGTCCACTTCAAAGGCCCAATGGGCCGTCTGTCTGCCTGGCACCAGGCTGCGAGCCGAGCCCATGGGAGAGAAGGGAGTGTTAGAGGCTTCTGGCTGCACAGGGCTCACGGCCAAGCAGAGAGAAGGGACGCCGTGGAGGCTGTGACAGTGCAGGGCGGTCAGTGCACAGGGGCCCGGGGAGGGGCGTCCACCCTAGTGTGGGAGGAGGGCTTCCTGGAGTGAGTGACTTCCCAGCTGACATATGAGGGTGACAAGGGGCTGCCTGGAGAAGGTGAGGGTGGGGTGGGCAGGAGGGCTGATGGAGACCTGCGAAGGGAGAAGTTGCCCCGGGCTCCCCAGTGGGTGGGGGAGCGGGAATCCGGGGTCTCTCCTGGGCTCTGCCCCTTCCACACTGATGCCCTCTTCCCTTGTTTCTCCTCCCTCCATTCCCTCATTCCCTTCCCTCTGCCCTGACACCCCCCCCCCCCCCCCCCCCCCCATCTCAGGATGAGCACTGGAGAACTCGCTCAGGCAGAAAACAGGGACGCTCAGGGATGAGGAAGCAGCAACTTGAGTGTCAGGCCCAGTTTGAGGCTAATTCTCCACGTGAGCCAACAAAGAAGACTCCCCTCTTAGCTCAGGCTGTGCCCCCTGCCTGGAAGGCCCTGTGCTGCTTTGTGTTCAAATCTGTCCCCACCTTTAACAGAAAGGTCACCTCTGCTGTGATGCCTTCAATTCCCTGACTTTGCAGTTTGAACTAACATGGTTCCTCTATCTCCCCATCCCTTCCCAACCTTTGTGCCTGCGTTTTAGCACTTAAAATTCATTCCGCCGCAGATGAAAATGGCAGTGTGCTGGTTAGGAGCTCGGGCCTTGGAGTCAGATGCATATGGAGCCCAATGCCGGCTCTATCTCTTACTTGCTGTGTGACCTCGAGCTAGTTACCTGACTCCTCTGAGCCTCACTTTCCTCAGATGTTAAATAGATCACATTTTGTAGAGAGATGCCTCATGGAAAGTATTGGGTGCCGAGCTCGGCATAAAGCAACAGCCGGGGTGGGGGGGGTGGGGAGTGGAGGCTGCCACAGACTCCTTATCTCCTCATGTAGTGAACTATTTAGTGAATATGAGGCTCCAAGGATTTGAGGGTATTCAAGCCTGGCCACATGGAGATTATATTCTAGAGGAGAAGGCTGGTAAAAAATTAGGACTTTACCAATTATTTATTATTATTTTTTAAAGTTTATTTATTTATCCAAAGGGAGAGAAAGAGAGAGCAGGGGAGGGGCAGAGAGAGAGGGAGAGAGACGGAATCTCAAGCAGGTTCCACACAGGCAGCGCAGAGTCTGACGCGGGACTCAAACTCACGGAAGCCAGATCATGACCTGAGCTGAAATCAAGAGATTAAAACTGAGCTCCTTAGGAGCCCCCCTGAGCAATTATTTAAATACAATTGTGATAAGTTCCAATAAGTATAGGCACAGGGACCATCAAAGTGTATAAAAGGGGGCCCTTGATCTACTCTGGGAAGGGGGTCGTCAGTGAAGGGTTCCCCAAGGAAGGGCAGTTAGATGTATCTGGAAGAAGCACAGGAGTTAAATGAGGGGAGGATTTTCAAGGCAGAGGGAATGGCTTGTGCAAAAATCCTGGGGTCGACAGGAACATGGAATGTTAGAGAAAAGGAAAGAAGGCCAGCAATGTAGCTGGAGTTCAAGGACACAGGGCGGTGCAGGGTGGATGGGACCAGAGAGATGGACAGGAGGAAGACCATTGTGGGCCACGGTGAGGAATCTGGACTTCGTTCTGGGGATGATGGTCCAGAAAGGGCACTGGAGCCTGAATGGGCACTCGGGTGCCTTCGAAAGCCTTGAGAATCCTGGGATGCCCCTGAACCCTCTCCCACCTGGGACTTATCAGAGAAACGTCCAAGGGAATTCCCACATAAGGCCCAGGATATGCCCAGGCCATCACCCAGCCCCTTTGGATAACATGAGCCACAGAGGCACAGGGAGGGGAGCAGAGGCAGGAGAAGTGACTGAAAATGGCGACAATTTCCACAGCTTCCCCCACACACCAAGGCAAGGCCAAACCAGAGACAAGGGTGCCAGCATGGGAAAGGAAAGGACATTGGTAAAGAGGCAGGGACAGTGAGCTTCACTGAAATCCTTGCCAAGTTATTGAACTTGTCTAAGCCTCAATCACTACCTCTGTAAAATGGGTATAAGAACAGGGAGTGCCTCAGGGGACTTTTAGGACATTAACTGAGATACAATAAGTGTTTGGGACAATAGTGCTCACTGTGTGCCCAGTTCTCCCCCAGCAGGGGATGCAACTCGCCTTCCAGGAAAAAACCATGAATCCCAGGCTGTGATTGGCTGCTATGTCACCTCATTGTTGTGACTGTTCAATGATGTGGCATCGTTTCCATTTCTATCAGCTGAGTTTCAGAGAGTATCTTTTTAAGCTTGATAAATGAAAGAAGATTCTCCATAGTGGTTGAACGTGGCATCAAATCCCACTGGTGTAGAATACACTTTCCTTCCTAAGAAAGCTCTCCTTGTAGCCTCAGTAGTGTTTTCTACTCACTCCAATCCGTGGCTTTGTGCTGCCTCCACCTGAAAAACCCTCTCCTTCTCTTTTGGTCCAAATTCCACCAGTCTTTAGGACTCACTTCAATCATACAACCTTCTGGAAGCCTCTGAATGCTCTACTCATCGCTGCTTTCTTTTAAGCCTTATGTTTCTGTATTTCTGTTCTTTCAATTGTAAATGCCTTGCCTCCTTTACTTCATCTTCAGGGTCAGAAAGATGAGTCCTTCCTCATAGCTGCAAAATGGCTGCAGGGGCTCCAGACCTCACATCCTCTCAGCCTCAGGTCCAGTGGAAAAGAGAGCTTTGAGCTTTGGCCTGATTGGGATCAAATTTTACCTATGAACCAATCCTAGTGCCCAGAGCGCATACAGGGTGATTAGCTTAGACTAATGATGGGCAATTTTTTTCTTAGAGAGCCAGATAGTAAATATTTTAAGCTATAAACCATATAGTCTCCATTGAAGCTATCAACTCTGCTGTAATAGCATGAAAAAAACCATAAGCCGTACGTAAATGAATGCCATGGCTGTGTCAATAAAACTGTATTTACAAAAGCAGGCGACTGGCTGGCTTCAGGTTGCTGACGCCTGGTTTAGACCAATTAAAACCCCTTCCCTGCAACTTATCGGCTAACTTATCGGCTACAAGGATCATTGCCAAATAGGGGTCTCCAAGCCATCAATCGATCTCATTTGGTGAATTCAAGAAAGGAACCAGGTGTGTGGGCTTAGAGAACTGCCTTATTCCCAAGGGCTCCTCCTCACTTCACGGGGAAGAGGCAGGTGGCTGGGAAATGCTCTCATTTATGCTTATCCCGTATCTTTCCGACACGCTTTCCACTTTATGATATCAAGGTCTTCCCGCAAGGCAGGAAGGTCAAGCATAACATTATCCTCATTCTTACAGTTGTGGACACTTGACTTCCAGGTGTGGAATGGAAGACCTGAAGAAAGAAACAGTAGATTTTAAATATCGGACATAGAAGCTTAGTAGTCGTGCTACTTATACACACACGTACCGCTGCTTCCTGCCCCGTCTCGTGGCAGACATCAGCAATCCATCACTGCACTCTTACCCACTGAGCTCAGAGGTGTCTCGAATCCTTGCCACCACAGGGCTCGAGGCAGCCGCTCACAAGTGGTCAGGGTTAGCACCCGGGAGGAAACGCACTTACTGTGCTGAGTTGACCGTGCAGGGCTTGTGGAATCACCAAGCTACTCAACACTCCCACTTGCAGCGATTATTTTAGTGCTTGTTATCGACCGGGAGTCATGCCTGTCTCATTTATCTTTCAGAAGAACTCTGGAGAGGTGTCGGGGGGGCCGTGCTGCCCTTTCCACATCTCTTCCATTCGATTTGGATTTCAGCCTCAGCACTGATGGACAGTTCCCCATGACCTCAGATACACCACATGTCGCCAGGCTCAAGGAGTCACTCCCCGTACATTCGTCCCAGGGCCTTCTCTGATGTTCCAAGAGCCTGCTAGGTGGCACCCGGGCTCTGTTGAGAGGTGCAGGGATTTAACCAACAGATGGTGAGAGTCATTGAATGAATACTCCAGCCTCCGGTCCCCTGGGGGACTAGTTCTGGGACACATTCTGTACGTTCTCAGGAAGTCCTTGCAAAATCAAGACCATGGTGTCTACAGCAGAGACCTTGATAATACACTCCTAAACAAGGCTTTTGGGGTGCTGGGTGGCCCAGTCGGTCAGGCAACCAACTTTGGCACTTTGGCTCAGGTCATGATCTCACAGTTTGTGGGCTTGAGCCCCGCGTTGGGCTCTGTGCTGACAGCTCAGAGCCTGGAGCCTGCTTCCGATTTTGTGTCTCCCTCTCTCTCTGCCCCTCCCCTGCTCATGCTCTCTTTGTCTCTCTCTCTCTGTCTCTCTCTCTCTCACTCAAAAATAAAGAAACACTGAAAAAGTTTAAAAAGGCTTTTTTCTTTCCTCATTTGCTCACTCCTGCTTCTTGGGATTGCTTTCCAAAGACAATGTATCCCGCAAGTTCATAACTTCTGCCCTGCTTTTCAGGAGAATGTTCAGCTAAGACAATTAGGACATCAACTGGGTCAACCACGGGTCTCCATTTTATCAGAAAACCAACTCCAGCAATTCAGGTGACTTCCCCAAGGTCACACAGCTGGTTTTTCTGATTCTAGAGTTCATAGTGTTACCTGTCAGGCAGTACTGCTTTTCCAACAGGACTTCAGATCGCACATGGGCACCAAGCAATGGTGTTCTGGTGCATTCGGTGCTGCATTTTGGTCGGTGAAAGAAGCTCATTGGATTTGATGGAGAGGAAGGAAGCAGTTTTCTGTGCTAAAAATAGCCTTCTTTTCGGTCATCCCATTCGGGAACGGCCATGTTCACCCGGGGAAACACCACCAATGTTTCAGAGTTTCTAAGTAATTAGAGCACCCCCACTAAATCAAATCCCATGAGAAGAATATGGAAAAGATGAGCATTTGGAAGCCCACAAAATGGAAATAATTAGCAGGTATCCCTCTGTCTTTTATTATAGCAGCTACAGTCCCCTACAGAAGGGTAGGGGATGTGGCAAAATGATGGTCCTTAAAGTATCATGGGAAATTCCTGGCTTGCTGAGTTGACGTTGAAAAGTGCGCCTTTTATTGACTATTCAGTCCCCAGTGCAAGCTTGCTTGGGCAGAGGCCAGCATGGCTGGACCCATTTTGCATGGTCAGTAGCTGCCTGTTTGCAACTCTTCTGAAAAGGAAGAGGGACCTTAGGGGTGTGGACTAAACAAGCCAGATCCTAAAATTCCTTCGGATTGCATAGACTCTTGGAGGTGGAAGGCAACTGTCAGGACTTGAGTCCAAAATTTAGGGAGAAGGATTGCTCGGTCTGAGGCTGAAGTTGGATGCTTTCCAATTCCAGTTTCCCAGGATGGGTAACACCTTACCACCCCACCCCCCAAGCGGGAGACAGACCATTCCCCGAGCCTACTCATATCCCTGTCTTTCCAGCTGACTGTAAAAGTCAGTGGGTGAAAGAAGGCGGGCAGGTAAGATGTGGCAAGCGGTCATCGGCCCCTGCCTTCCGCTTCAACAGATATCTCACCCGTAACACAAAGGAGAACACCTTGTGGGTCGGTGACACTGGTGAAGATCATCTAACCAGTCCACGAATGTGATTTTTGTGCTCACACGTAAATATCCAATGGCACATATCATTTCTCTTGGCTTCCTCGGAGACCTGTCTCAATGATGCTGATTATTCCTTATTTGTTCTCCTTTACTCATTCTCCGCCCTTCTCAGGTCCCACTCTTTGTTGGGTTTGGCCCATGGAAGGTGCCAGCAGGAGACTGGAGGGTGAGGAGAGAGGTCCAGGCATTGGCTCCCCCTTTTCACACTGCCTTCCCATGATTATTGCAATGGCTTCCTGTCGGGTGGCCCCACTGCCACGGGTCCAGCCTTTATTCACCAGGCGCCGGCAGCACCATCCCAAGCCTTGGCCGATTAGGCCTAGAGGTGAAGACAGCTGTCTGCCATCGCTGGCCCATTGGCACACCACCCAAGTTTGTGGGTTCTCTTAACCCCACCCACATCCCTGCGAAGAATCTCCTCCTTCAACTCTCCTGAGGGGAGCGTTTTTGAGGGTGCTCCCTGTTCCCTGCTGGGCCCCTGACTGCCATAGGGGCCCTTCCCAGAGCATCCTGTGTGTGTTGCTTCTTAGCAATACTCTTCACAACTGTAATAGAAGGAGCTGTTTAGCAAAATGCTTCGGTTCCAAGTTCAAGCTTTGGCGTTCCCAAAGACCCGCATTTGCATCTTGATTTTACCAGCTACCAACCGTGTGACTTAGGGAAAGTGGTACCCATGACATTCAACTTCCTCATTTGACAAATGGGAATAAGAGATCTGATGTCTTAGGATTGCTATGTCGGTTAAGTGAGACAGTATGCATGAAACTTAGCAAGTGACTGCTATAATTGCTACTGTGTACAGGAATATCACTTACCTATAAGCCTCTCTCAGTCAGAGTGAGCGGCTCCTCATGCACACCTATCTCATTCATCTTTTCTCCCCCAGGGCCCTCAAAAAGTGCCTTCCATATCCTAGGTGCTCAATAGAGATGTATTGAATACAACAATGGATCGTGGCAGAGACATGACCGCCTGGCAACCCAAGTTTGCTTCATTTTCCTCATCACACAAGAAAACTACATTTCCCAGTCTTCTTTGCAACGGGGGCCATGTCACTGAGTTCTGGCCAATGGGGTGTGGACAAAAGCGACTGTGCTCCTTTCCAGACTGGGCCATAAATCCATGTGAGATCTTCTCGTTTGAGGGTCAGCAAACTTTTTCCTTGGAGATAGCAAATGTTTTTGGCTTTCTGGACTATGCAATCTCTGTCACAACTACTCAACTCTGCCAGGGTAACACAGAAGAAGCCATGGTCACTCTGTAAAGGCATGAGCATGGCTGTGTTCCAATAAAACTTTATTTACAAAAAGAGATGGTGGGCTGGGTTTGGTCTACAGGCTATAGTTTGCTGACCTTGTTCTAGTCTTTCCCTCCACCTTTCATGGAGGCGTTGGAGGCCAAGTGGGGGAAATGGTGACATTGCCAAGATCAAGGAGCCTGAGTCTCTGGATGGCAATTGGGAGGAGTCCCCTCACCGACCACCAGAGTTCACCATGATATGAGCAAGTGATACGCTTTCATTGCAAGTTACTTGGACACAGTGTTGGTGGTCATTAGCAGCAAACCTATCCTGACTCATTCATTCACTGGTGATCCAGAAACTAATGAGACTCATGTAGCTGGGAGGAGGGAAATATCAAGAATTTAGGTTGGGATTGCTGTCAGCATAATAGTAACAACATTGTCACATATTCGGTATTGTGTCCTTTTCACACCTTAGCCATCAGCGAAATTTGGTTCTCTGCCAGCTAAAATTAGCATGTTTGGTGGGAGACACCTCAGCTATTTTTAGATTGACTGAATTTGAAAGCAAGTTTAAGTTCTCTTCATCTATATAGTATGTATTTATGTTAGGTGCTGACGCCGGAAGAGGGAAGCAAACAGGCCTGTCCTTCTCTCGGGGCACTTAGAGATCGGTGGCGCTTCAGTGACACTCAGCTCTGTGACAGTACAGGCTTGTCACCTGTCACTGGAACAAAGGCCCAGAAGAGCCTTACCTGAACTCCATCGAATGCATTCTCCAAAGGAGGAAGGATTTTCTATTACCAGAGAAGAGAAAAAGAGATACAAGACCAGCAAGGCAATAATATCACATGCAGGTGATAACATGTTATCAATATTAACACTGTTGGGGAAGGGGGGTCAAGAAAGCTTCCCAAAGAGGTAACATCTGTGCTGAAGATTAAGTAAGACTGAGGCAGGGGTGCCTGGGTGGCTCAGTCGGTTGAGCATCTGACTTCAGCTCAGGTCATGATCTCACCGCTCGTGGGTTTGAGCCCCTCATCGGGCTCTGTGCTGACAGCCAGGAGCCTGGAGTCTGCTTCAGATTCTGTGTCTCCCTCTCTCTCTGCCCCTCCCACGCTCAAGCTCTGTCTCTTTCTGTTTCTCAATAATAAATAAAAGTTAAAAATTTTTTTCAAAAAAAAAGTAAGAGTGAGGCAGCCCGCGAATGGACCGAGGGCATGGGGGTGAGGCTGCTCCAGGAAAGGGGCAGCAGACTTAGATGCCTTGGGCCTGGGGGCATTGTGATCTTTTGGGTTCAGCCATAGCATGGATTAGAAAGAGGCAGGTGAAAGAAATAGACTCAAGAAGCCAGACGCTGAGGTGCTTTGTACACCACCACGAGGCTTTTGGACTCGAGGCTGCAGGCAATGGGGAGCCACTGAAGGGTTTAGGCAGCGAGCATGAAGTGATCAGATCGCTGGTTCAGAAGGATGGTTTGGGGAAAGCGGTCTCGTTCGCCGCTGTGTCCCGAGGGCCAAGAACAACGGCTTGCACCTACGTAGACATTGAATGGACAGCTTGAGCGTAGACCGCTATGAGAAAAACAGTAAGGACTGACTGACTCCTAACTTCTGTTTCATTCTCTTTCTTGACTCAGTAACAAACCCGGAACCAGCCTGGAAGCCAGGGTTATCAGAACCTGTGTCCCTGTCCTCTACGATGAAAAATGACACTGAGCATAGGTTTAGCAATGCTTTTGGATTGGGTTCAAAAGCAGTGATAAGTGTCAAGAATATGACGTCATTTTTCTTATCCTCTCTGCTTTCAAAGGTGCCTGTTCAGCTCTATTCTGTAGCTACCAGACACCCTCATTTTCCTGTTTTCACCTTTGGCTGACGTACCTGTCCTCTGAAACACACAGGTACCCATTTGGGAGGTGAAGGAGGCCTGGTGGATGCAGTGGGCATCTGGCCTGGGAATAGCTCCCTTCAGGATCAAACTACCTACAAGCTCAGGGCTGCGGAAAGGAAATAGTCCTAATGTAACAGGAAGTGCCTGGGGTTCATTCCAGAAGTTCCAGGCTCAGGGGACCCCTTTGACCAACCAGAGGAGGAAGAGGGGAGAAAACGCCACTGAAAGTACTGACATCCAAACTCACGTGTCATTGACAGGGGACATAGTGTGGTACAGTTTAAAAGAAGATTTTAAAGTTACACAAGTTGAGTTCAAGTCTCCAGGATATGCCACTTACTGTGCGGCCATTTAATTAACCTAGGCCTTCAATTCTACCCTGCGAAACAGACAGAGCTTTTGTATTTTGTGTGGTTGTTAGGAGGATTATGTGAGCTACAGCAGAAACGGTGATAGCTGTTTTGTAAAGAGGAGCCGCGCTCTCGGGGAACTCAACCCGGACGACATTGCTGCACGAGCGAGGATATGGGTCAAAGACCGGGCTAGGACTGGGTGGGTGGGAAGAAGTGGCAGTTTGGGGGCTTCCTTTTTTCTCAACACTTCTCCTTTTCCTCCCTGATGCCCTTTTCCAGATATGGTTCAAAATTCCAAGCAGTAGATGCAGCGTGTGTGTGTGTGTGTGTGTGCGCGCGCGCGTGCGCGCGCGCGTGCACGCGTTGGAATAGGGCAGCAACTATGCAAATCCGGTCCAGGAATTCCTAGGACTCTGTTGATAGCAAGGGGCCGAATCGCAACTCAAGCCCTTACGGACTCAGGGAAGGACAGGCATGGGGCTGGTCTCTGCAGCCCATCCATGGGGGGAGGGCTCCTCTCCCCATCTCTCATCTCAGCTTCTCTTTTGGTGGCGGTGGTGGGTCAAGGTCACAGGAAACTCTAGGCTTCTATCATCTCCACCTAATCTAGAAGAAAGGGAACGCCTCTTTCTCTTCACTTCAGACCAGGGCATACTCTGATTGGCTGTCTTGGGTCACATGTTTACAACTTGAACCAATCAGCAATCGCTGTAGCCGGGAGATGGAACGCTGGTGGGGGATAGTATGGGCTCAGGTCATGTGACCTAGGCCGCACGTGACTACGGCCACCGCGAAGATTGTGTGATTCCTGGTTCCCTTCCAACCAGGCGGAGGGGTAAGAATGTCCGTCAAAACCGTGTGTCTGTATGAGAGACCCCTTCATCAGGAATAAAAGGAGCAAGGCAGGCTGGGTAGAAAATAATGGTGTTGCCACTGTCAACATCTTCTTTCGTCTTTTCTTCCGGTCTTGCTGGCCGACTAGGGATCTGTGTGTTCAGTAAACACCAGCTCGGCCAGGATTGTAGATCTGCGGACAGGGGTGGGGGAGGGAGGGTTTGGCCTTAGACCCGTCGCAGACCAAATTCCAGCTCTTCCTGGCTGTGTTACTCTGGGCAAGGTACACACCCTCTCCGAACTGCAGTTCCCTGTGTGTAAAACGAGGACCAGAAGTCCACCTTCTGTGACACTTGGGCGGGCGGAATCAAAGGGTGTCAGTTAGTGGTAATGAGTATTGTCGTAATAATTATTACTAGTTCTTTGGGAGTCAAGGTGAATGGTGAGGAAGGGATCCCAAGAAGAGATCTTCAGACAGACTTACGGTGTTGGTGCTGAGTAAGAGAGGATCTAATGCAATGAGTTCATTTTACAGATGGGGAAACTGAGGCCCCACAGAGGGTTAGCTTGGATTAGCTACATGGGGCTGAGCTGGGAGGAGACCTTTTAGGAAGCTGTGTCTGGAGCCAGTTAGCCCAGCCACGAGCTTTCAGCAATTACAAGGCCACAAAAATGGCTTTTTTGCTTGAAGCATCCAAATGGGCCCCACCCATCTTGCTTAGAGTCTGAGGCCTCCTTCTTCTCACCACTGGTTGCTGGGTTGCCAGGCTGGTGAGTATGAATCAATCTCTCTCTCTCTCTCTTTTAAAAAATAATTTGTTCTCGAACTGATTTAGAATGACTGGGTCTTTTTTTCATATTGGAATGAGAGCTTTGAAAGCCACGGTTTATGGCATAACCTTTCCCCACGGCTCGTAAGATGTTTTCCTTCCTTCCTTCCCCCTCTTTCCTTCCCGCCCTCCTTCCTTCCTTTCTTCTCTCCCTCCATCCCCTCTTCCAACACTGAAACATTCAGTGCATTGTGCTGGGCCCTGAGCCAAGGGCGGGGTCGAAGTATTGCTCATTTGCACATTTATACCATTTCTCAAGTTCATCTGGTGTGCCTGGCATCGGGCCAAGGACCCTGGGCACTTGGGATGCGGCGGGAAACAAAACATGCTTCATTTCTGCGTGTGTGGGGTGCATGTTCTACTACTTCCCATTCTAGAAACTACATTTAGTCTGGGTTGCGTGTCCTCAGTGAGAAAGGCTGGCTGGGGCAAGGCGGCAAGGTGGGCAGGGGCTGAACATGGTGAGGGGCTTCACCCCACTAGGCTAACCTGTGTCTTTCGAAGCATCTAGTATTTCTCCTTTGTTGCAATGACCACAATAGAGAAGAAATAATTAATTGAGGTTAAATTAAGTTTCATTTTTTTGTGTGAGATGGTAAGCCCCGTGTAGACAGGCCTGGCTTGGTCTGTTTCATCTTTAGGTCTCCAGCATCCAAGACTGTGCCCGGCACATGGAATGCGCAATAAGTAAATACTGGTTGAATTAAAAAATGAAGGGTGGAAGGAAGGAAGGAGGGTATGGATGACTGAGGAGGGGAGGGAGGGCAGAGGGAAGTGAATGGACGGGAAAACGAGCGAGAAAGGGAGTGAATGCATGCACGAACAGATGGATGGATGAGCAGATGGACGAATGGAAGGCCAGCCGCAGGAGACAAGGTGGCCTCAGTCCAGATGCCACCTGGGTGCCGCAGGGTAACCCCATCTCTGGCCTTGTCACTTAATAGCTTTTTCAGCAGGCACAAGACCTTATGAATCATGCGTTGGTCTTGCTCCAGGTCAAGTGGAAGCTCATGTTCGTCACTGTGTCCACTCTGATCGATTGCTCAGGGCTAGAGCTGTGTGTTTGAGGAGACTTGGGAGGCTGCCCTGGGCTCAGTGGAGAACTCCAGTATCTGTTAGCAATGCCTTCCAGGGTACCGCAGGGGAAAAGCGGGTCGTCTGTTCTTCCTAGTGGCTAGCTCTGGGCTCCGGCGTCAGGTGCCCCCGGTCCGGAAAGCTCCGTTGAATCCTAAGACCAGTTTCTCTCACTGGTCCTGGGGGGTCATGTGCCGACCTGATAGATCAAGTCTGCAGCTACTACTTGGTGTGGACTGTACGAAACTCCGCCTCCCCCCCCCCCCCTTCCCTTCAATCCTGGTTTCTCACGGGCTTGGTGACAAGCCCCTTGCCGGCCCACGGAGCCCCAACCAGAAAACTAAATGGATGGATTCAAAACTTATTTTGTCTCTTGGGCTGAACCCAGAAAGTAAATCAGCTCCCATATGGAGAGTTTCGCAACATGCAGCGTGGGACCGGCCGCAACAGGATCGGCGGGGGCTCCTGGCTTTAAAAAGCAGCTTTCTGGAACTCACCTTCTTCCCTTATCTGTCCTTAAACATCAGGAGGTGGTATCATCCCTAAAAGGCAGTGAATGAGGTCTGATGCGGACAGTGATTTCCGTGACATTGTAAAACGAGCCGGGGGTGGAGGGGAGGCTGATGTGACCTCAGGTTCCCAGTTCCCTTCAGCAGAATCCTACTCTGCTTATTTTTAGCATGGAGCATAGGAGAGGCGACTGGCCAGCACCGGGGACTTGGGTTTCACACTTTCCTAGTTTCAGCGGGGCCTGTTACCAGTATCTCACTTTGGGGCCTCAGTTTCCCCCACTGTAGATGGAGTCCGGTAACGCCATCGCCATCACGCCCTTCGCTGTTAGAATCACCCCCACCGTCATCTCCACCACCGGCCCCATGAACTCCACCGCCATCCGCATCCTGATCCCCAGCAGCACCCTCTCTGTTCCAGGCTCTCGGTGGAAAGCACTGCCTCGACCGGTCCTCCCGGCAGCCATGCGAGGCGTGTTACTTAGGCCCGTATTACTAACACGGTCACACGTGCCTCGTGTTCTTGCTCTGTGCTTTGTCGCACTTGGCAGATGCAGCATTTTCCACAAATTATGGTGTTTGTGGCCATCCTGCCTTGAGCAAGTCTCTTGGCACCGTTTTTCCACTGGCAGGTGCTCCCATCGCGTCTCCGTGTCACACGTGGGTAATTCTCGCAGGAGTTCGCCCTTTTGCATTATTCTAGCCTTTGTCGCCGCGAGCTGTGATCAGGGATGGGGACGTGCCACAAGCTCGGATGATGGTTAGCATTGCTCACAATAAAGTGTTGTTTTAGTTTTATATTTTTTTAATGTTTATTTTTGAGAGAGAGAGAGAGACAGAGCATGAGAGGGGGAGGGGCAGAGAGAGAGAGGAAGACACAGAATCTGAAGCAGGCTCCAGGCTCTGAACTGTCAGCACAGAGCCCAATGTGGGGTTCGAACCCACGAACTGTGAGATCACGACCTGATCTGAATTCGGTCGCTTAATCAACTGAGCCACCCAGGCATCCCTAGAGTCAGTCTTAAAAGCAATTCAGGCAGGAAGAAAATTGGCAACGAATCCCCTAGCTAATTTTCCCCATGCTCACAGAGGCAAGGACTTGGAAGGCAGGATTTGGAATCATGAGTCTGGGTTCAAAATATTGCTATTTTCTTTACTACTGTGACTGAGCTCTCTGGGCCTCAGTTTCCTTACCTGTAAAATGGGGATCATAGTGCCTACCTCACTGTGGCACTAAATAAGATAATGTCTTCAAGGTACTTACTTAACAAAGCCTCTAGGACATAGGAAACGCACCTTGATTACAATGGTTATATAATTACAATGCAATGTAGTTTATAAATGTGTATCATATAGAATGCATTGTTACTATATCCTGTATTCAGTTAACTATATCTCACAGCCTTTTTGCATCGTGCCCATCATTTTTCTCCAAGATACCATTCCACTGGGAAGAAAAAGACTAATACAGAGTGAACCAAACCCAGAATTCTTGTTTTAACTCAGCCTGCAGATTTTCAGCTCCACAAGGTATTGCTGGAATCGTGTTGCAAGGCGCCTAAGATATTCCCTGACTTATAACATCTGTGTGCAGCTGAGAAATTGACTTTTTCCCTCCTAGTCAAATTATTAATTAGTTGCCTTATTGACTAATTTCTAAGCACTCAGTCAAATTGGGTAACCAATCCAATGTGGACGGGAGAACAGCGAAAAGCTTTAATTCACCCATTTTTCAACTGGGTGCACGTCATTGTCTGGGAGCGGGGCCTCAAAACCTCTCTCGAGCGTGGAAAATCCAGGCAGGGACTGCGAATTTTGAGAAGTTTTATCTTCATTTCTTCCTGTGCCCGATTTGCTACAATTCCAGTCGAAAGATGGAAAGAGCGAGCTTGAAATCTGCTGCCTCTATCAAGATTAAATATTCACTGTTGAATGCCCCTTCTGCCTTAGGTACTTGTGCTTATTCATAATGATCGGGCACTTTTTACACTGTTCTCTTATATATTCTTTGTCATCTAGACCAACGAGATGTCAGGAAGGGAAGGGGCTGTTCTCACGTTGTGTTTAAATCGTGGTGTTTTTATATAGCCACTGGCTTTTAAGATCATCGTTGTCTGACAGTTTCCAGGGTGGAAGGCAGTGAGGATTGCCGTTGTTTTACAAAGGTAGGGATGTTATGGGGCTGAGCTGTTTTTGGAAGAGATACAAACACTTCCCCAAGCCCTCGTGTTGGTCAAGATCCTAAAACAGCGCTTGAGAGGGAGGCAGAGACCAAACATCTACAGGTTTGTCGACCTGTCTCAGAGGCAGGTACTTTCTCTTTCCTTTCTGAGTTCGGTCTACGGGTAAGAGCCAGCGAGCCCCCTCTTTCCCCATGGGGGTAGGGTGGCCCACATCCCAGCACCTTCTTTGAAAATCCTCCCGGGGGAACCAAAGCAGAGGCAGCGTGGCAAGTGGGCTTTCCGTCTGTGGGGACTGCCTGGCACCCCCACCCCCTCACCCCGTTCCAAACATGCTTTTGATTTGCCTTTATGGGCTGGTGAAAAGAATCATTTAATAGTTAAGAGCCAGGCAGTGACAAAGGAATTCAGGTAAATTAGTTTCAGTTCTTACGTAGGCAGTCCTTCTTCTTTGGAATTTGAGCTTTAGAAAATAAAGCCTTCTTACCACTTATTTCCTTCACCCCCTCTCCCTTAAGCCTTTTAAAAAGGATTTTTCTTCCCTTTTAAATCTCTTCAAGAAAGAGTTTCTTTTCTTTCATACAGAGGGGTTGGGGGAATTAAATTCATCAAAATATCCCAACATCAGTGTGTACAGAAAACCCAAGGAAATCCAAATTACATGCATTAAAAAAAAGTTGTTTGTGTTTTTTGTTTTTTGTTTTTCTGCTGGGACCCTTAAAAAACACAGACGTACACCAAGAGAGAGCTTCAAAGCCCATTTTAATAACTAACTACTTACCAGCTCAAACCATCGACCAGCAACCTTTTTTGCCCCAGCCCCAACTACTTAAAAATGCAGTTAAAGTTTAAACGTTTAGTCCCTGAAAGTAGCAAGCGTCACTTGCACAGAAGCAGGTCCATAAAAGCCTGCAAGCCCAGTTTCCTATTACTCTGCTGTAATTAACAATCCAGCAGTAAATTAATGATCTGGAATCCAAAAATGGTGAGGATCTGGCAAGCTTAAATATTTAGAATTAAGGGCTCCTGACGGCGTGTTGGACCCTAGAATCTGATTTTGCAACCGGAACTTTCGTGTAGATGTGATCCCCTCATGGTGAAGGTTTTTCTGGGCGCCTGGACAAAGACAAGAGACCCCCCCCCCACCCCCAGCTCTCCACCTTTGCGTCCGATCTAGCCTTCCCTTTTCATTTGCTCTATATATCCTTGGTGGTGTCTCTCAGCTTGGAAACTCCATGATTCTGTGATTCTTTTCCCCTCTTGTTAAGTTGCCTTCTCATTGAAAATTCAGTTTCCCCCCAAAACATTCAGTCACCAGGTTTAAAAGGCAATTATATGCATTTCAGGTGAGGTGAAACAAATCCCAGCAAAGATAAAAAATATACACGGAGAAGCAAAAGAAGGGAGGAAAAATGGCAACCTTTGTGAGATCCGCTCATGTTTAAGTAACAGTTTGGTATTTAGACATGAGAGTCTGGAAGTCAGGAAATTAGACGTTGCCCCAGACATTTTGGGCTCTTAAATCTGTTGTCAGTAAAGGGGCACAATCGTGTGAATTTTTAGCAGAGCATTGGTCGGACTTTGAATTTCCTGGGTTTTGTTGGATCGTATCACAGTGAAACATTATATTCTCCCCCCCCAAATATATATCTAATTTCCTTTACAAAGGGCAAAAAAATATTTTTCCCACCGAGGTACAAGAAAACACCCGTTATCTTTCCCAATAGGGCATTATCTATTAGTGGGTATTTTGAGAGCTAAAAAACATGCACAAAAATAATGTCCCAAACGAGGTTATTGTGTTTTGTCAGATAAAAAAAAGCTGATTTTGATTTATTATTTCATGTAGATATTATGTAGACGCTCATGTTTGACATTTCCTGAGAGATATTTCCGTTTCTGAGGTCCCTAAAAAAAACCCAACACGCATATTTTAAAAGACTTTAGGTTTTCTTTTCTGTGTGTGTGTCTGGTGGCAGATGGGGAGAGATGCCTTTTAGAGCTCTTCATGTTGAAAATGTTTATTAACTTAAAAGAATTTACTGGGAAATTACGAACCTTATAAAAGACAGACATTTCTCGAGAGTCAATTGCTTCCAATAATCCTTTTTTTTAAAGCCATTTTTCTATTCTTTCTTCCTATAATTACAGAATGTTTTAAATGTGAGTAATTATACCTTGACGTATCTCGTGATTTAAAATGGACCTTTGAGAATGACGGTAAAGTGGTTTTGCGTTTCGTAGGTCAATAAAATCAAAAGCAGTTAAAAAAAATAAGTATACAACTGGATTTGTTATTCTTTCAAAATCAGTCATACATATAGACCTTTCTCGAGGGGGAGCGAAGGGCGGGTGAAATTTCAGATTGGAACGAAGTTATAACCCACATCAGGAAAATCGGCCCTTTAATGAAAGAAATGAAAAAGACTTAATCACCCAGACCCCTCCAAAGTGACACTTCAAATTACATCAGATCTCTACTCGGCAATGCAGAATGAGAGCCTTTCATCTGAAAAATGAAATACCTAATGATTTCAATGAGTTTGTACCTCCCCAAATTTGAGATCTGCATAGAGCTTGGATTTCTTTTATATCCTGAAAATATTTATGGAAATGACTCTTTTTTCTTGTTTTCTGCCCCCCTCCCCGTTTTTGACATGAAGGTAATTTGTTTTCTCTGGAAGGGGTTGGGGGGAGGGGTTGGAGAAGAGCAGTGTAGTTCTAGAAAATAACACACGGCATTTCCTAGCTATCTGAGAATATGAACGTTTTCGTGGGTCAGACCTGCCCAGAGGCAGAAGGCAGAGTTTAAGATCATTTTTCTCAGCTGAGTTTTAATGATTGAATGTATTTGTCTGAAGGAAAAAAAAAAGAGAGAGAGAGAGGAAAGAAAAGGGGAAAAAAACCCGATTTAAATTTACCAAGAGAGCCTAATGAACTAGTTAACATTCTTAGTATCAGGAAAGTCTACCCCATTCATAAATAAACAATTTTAAACCGCCTTTACCCACATGCGTACACTCTCTCTTTCAGCTCCCTTTAGCAATTTGGAGTACAGGAGATTAAAGTCTTTTGGAAATTTCCAAGGTCAGACCTCAACTAAAATAGGATTAAGGGGGTAAGGGGGAAGGAAAAAAAAAAAACCTGAAGAGAAGGGTTTTATTCCCTCCTGCCCCCCGTCTCCTAACTATCTGAAATAAATCGGAAGTTATCTCTCGAAATCCTCCTTTCCCCTAACCGGAGGCAGCTCTTCAAAAGGTTCTGAGATTGTTTAAAAAATTTCCAAGCCCCTTCTGCCCCCCTTGCTTCCCCATTGTAAGACAAACAAGTAAAGAGTGGCGAAGTTAGTTAAAGCCGGGGGTCAGGGTCCTTTGCAGGCCATCCTCCAGGGGGCGCTGTGACATTAAGAACTTTTGCTGAAAGAGGCTGCCGGTTTGATCACTGCTGAAAGAAGAGAAATGCTCCCAAGTCTGCAGCCGTTTTCTTTTCACATGTACCAAGCCAGTATTCCAACAAAGGAAATGAAAAAGGGAAACTATTTCCCCCGTGTTTCTGTGTTTTATACGTAATGTTTAATTTCTGCACCAAGGACACAGCTTTGAATAGGAAAACACACAAAGATCAAACAGCTCAGTAAATGTTTTCCCTTCTTTTTCTCTCCTTCCTCTTTCCCTTTCCTCTCTCCGTCCCTTCCTTCCTTCCTTCCTTCCTTCCTTCCTTCCTTCCTTCCTTCCTTTCTTCCTTCCTTCCCTCCTTCCCACCATCTGTTTATTTATTTCTTTTTCATTTTCTCTTCCTTCACCTTCCTGCCTCCCTCCTCCTTTCCAGCGCTTCTCTACAGATAAACAACAGAATCCATTATGTCTTTCAGTCTACCTTCATTGTACATCTCTTCGCGTCCTTAATTTGATCCATTCCTTCAGAAAGCCTTCTAAGCCGCTGCTTGCCTGTTCCTTCATCAGGTTTGAGGAACACGGTCTCTCGGTACTGATAGATCTTAACAGTAATTATGAAGCAGCTTCAAAGCAAAACTGTTTGTGTGCTTTTCTCTGTCTTTTTCTCTGTCTTCTGTGCGTGCGTGCGCGCTCTCTCTCAATCCTAACCCCGCTAAATCCAAACAAAAAATCCTTTTCAAACAGGGCAGAAAATTGGGTTGAAGTTAGCAGCTGGTATTTCAAATGTACGATGATTGCAAAAACCTCCCCAAATTTCTGGGGGGAGGTAATGAAAGAACCCTGTCAAGAGTGGGACTTCTTTCTTAAAAGAGAAAAGAAATAGAACTTTTTATTTGACTAGTTTCAATTAAAAATGTTATTTGATCGTGCCTCCAAATTTCAATATGTTAGACCAGGGACCATGAATAATATGCATTGGTAAAAAGAGAGGCTCAGACATACATTTAATTAGGATCTGCCCAAACTGAATCTGGTGCTGACATATCCAGGTTCCTTAAGTGAATGATTTGGTCCTAGGAAACTTGTGCCTTTGGAAAGGCTATTTTACCACAGAGAGCAAACATTTTAAATAAAATCTTTACATCTTAAAACATCAAAAACAAACCAAACCAAACCCACCCAATTCTGCCTTTGTGTCTGCCTTTTCATAATCAGGACCGGGTCTCCAGGTTTCAAGGAAATAGCCCCATTCATTCAATAAAATAATGAACAGCAAAGCTGGATGTTTCATTGACGAAATGTTTTCCAGGGATTTTGACTTTATTATAAATGGGGTTTTATCTCAGGAGCTAAAAATACTAGAAAGGAAGGAAATCAACGAAGGAGCCGAAAATACTAGGAACTATTAACAAATCCTCCTTTTGCAGAAAGGACTGGAGCTTCTGAAAGCCTGAGCGAAGTACAAACAAAAGCAACTATTAGAATCCCAGTGACTTGTTCGCTGTAGAAAGCTCCTGAACCTTCCGAGCACAAGGTTCCTCCAGAGTGGGGACTCCTAAGCGTGGTGGTCAAAACATGGACGTGTGTGTGTGCGCGCGCGCGCCATTGGAACTGCTTCCCATATATTTGTCCAAACGTATGTGGATGATCATCTAGGAAAACTTCCATATGGTGCAGTTAGAGAGAGAATATCTGACTTTTGTGTGTCATCGACATGCTTCCTGGTAAACATTACAAATAAAAATACGTCAGAGGTTCCTTTGAAGAAAGGTGTCTCTTTTTCCTTCCCGTCAATTTCACAAGCCCCCAGTTTGAAACCAGAAGGAATATAGGCAAACTAAGCTCTAAAGGAGCACGTTTTTTGTTTTCTCTCTTAGAATAGGGAAAATTCCTTAAAGAAGAGAATCTCCAGTGTTTTCTCTGGATTTTAGTAGGCTCCACAAAGGTAAAAACCCAGAGAAAAGCAAAGAGCCCATTTGGTCTTAAGTAGAAATGCTTATTTTCACATGAAACATATCAACCTAATCCCCCAAATAGATGTTCGTCAGCTGTATTCTTGCTCCTTTGGAAACGGGCTCATTCATTTCAGTTTTATTTTTTTCCCTTTTTCCTTTTTTTTTTTTTTTTGCCTTTGTTGTGCTAAGCTCTTGTAAACTTGCCGGGATCATAAATCCCTTTGCAAATTGTGATATGCTGGTTTAGGGGTCCTGATTACGAGTGTGTAAAACCAAAGTTCCCAAGCCTTTAATATTATCATTCGCCACTGTAACACTGTAACAACAACCACCACAACAATAATAAAAGCAATTATGAGCAGAACCAATCTTTCCCAGATTTCTGATTTTGACTTTAAAGACTTAAAGAAAAAGGTTAAAGAGAAGGAGGCTTTAGTTCTAAATGCCTATTACAAATAATAGGATATTAATAGTAATAACCATTTGTTCCCATGCCTGAAGCTACCGTCAGATCTTTTCGGCACTTTTGAAATGGGGGAACATTTAGTAGCGTGGGCTGAAGAGGAGGCTGTCTTATACAAATGGCCAGCAGATGGCAGTCCACCCCTGGTTACCGTGGCTGGGGTGGCTCTGAGGTCTTGGTCTTTTGGGCAAGGGTGTGGATAGGCACTTCGGGGCTGATTCTGGACAGTCAACAATACCATCAAGAGACGTCCCCCAATACTGCTGCCATACTCTGGGGAGAAAGGGGAAGAAAAGGAAGTTTTCATTTTCGTGGAGGCTCTAAGGTTTTCATAACATAGCTTCCAAATGCAGTAAAAACCTCAAGACATTGGAACTTGGCCAGCCAGAGCCGAGGAGACAAATAACCAGGAAACAATGGCTATCAGGCATGTATTAACAACAGAAAAAACACAACTTCTTCACCACACATCCTGGAGTCACCATAGATCAGTTCTTTGTCTCGGTCTGCGCTGGCTGGGGCCTCTCTGCGTTTCTGTAAGAAACATCTATTTTTGTTTATTCAACATCTATTGTAGGATCCCAAAATCGGAGTGAGAAAAGATGGTGATCTCACGCAAAGCTGTCATTCGAGAAAGGAATTCACTCCACTGCGGGAATGATAGTAGCTGGCGATGGGTACTTTGTTGAAGCCAGGGGCCATGCTCCGTGCTTGGTGTAGATCACCTCATTTAGTCTTCTCGGAAATTCGCGAGAAGGGCCTCTTGTTATCATCCCGTGTTACAGATAAGCCTCAGAGGAGTTAGGTCACTTGCCGGAGATCACACAGCCCGAAAGATTCTAAGGCAGAATTCAAACACCCGGGACAGGGAGTTTCCAACTCAGAGACCTAAGCGCAGTTTTCAAGCATACATTTTGAGGTAAGAAAGTGTTCTTTCCGTTAAGGAGGAAACCCACTGAGGCAGAGTCCCTTGCACTTTCCTTAGAGCGGTGGCCCGGGAAGAGAGAGGTTTGAGATACTGAGAAACCACAGGTGGAAACTTACTGTCCTTTTAGGGGCAGGCGTCAGGCAGCTGAGAGACTGCAAGTCCCAGAGAGAAGAAAGACACGAAAGCCCATTTACCTCGTAGGTGCCGTGGGCCGTAGAGTTTTCCTGGGACTCGCAAATATGGAGGGAAAAAGACTATCCCAGTGTTTATGTCGTCGCCACCTGGTTCCCACTGCGGTTTTTTTTTTTTTTTTTTTTTTTAACTCAGCTCTGGCCCTTTGGCAGTTTCTGGGCAGAAATAACCAGAACCCAAAGCCAAGGAAAGCGAGCACGCCTTCCAAGAATCGGACCTTCTTTGCCTTCTTTTCGCACACACCGACCTTGCCCATGACCTTGGAGGCTCTTTCCAAGTGGCTTGTCTTGGACGCTGTCTGTGGGCTCGCGCTGTGGGGCGGGGGGGGGGTGGGGGTGGGGGGCGGGGGGGTCTGCTTGGACAGCTCCCAGCAGCGCTGTTGGACCAGCATGGCCTTGTGGGTACGAGATGATGTTCCTCTTGGGACCATGTCCACGCACCCCGGGGTTGGGGCTGAGGGTTGGCACAGGACTACCTTCAAGGTCAGCCACTTGAATGAGGAAGCTGCATTCTACCTGTACTTTCTCTAGTGTCCTTTCCACCCGGATGCTAGGCTGCCTCCCTCGCCCTTCGCCATTCATGCATTTATCCTGTTCCCTCAACAACTCATCAAGGTCCTGTTATATATATATGTATATGCCAGCCTCTTGAGACTCACGGAAGGCATTCGGGATGGGTGAGGGTGATAGGGCCGCCAGTGCTGGAGGGGGCACGCTGTTACTGTGCCGGGGAGGGGACTTATACTTCAGTTCTTCCAGTGGGGGCCGAAGGGGTGGAGCGGGGCAGGCTTCCCGGAGGAGGTGACATCCAAGACCTGCCGCTCAGTGGAATTAGCCGGATGAAGGAGGTGGGACACAGAGGACGTTTCAGGGAGAGAGAAGAGTACATCCAGAGGGCGGGGTGGGGACGGGAGGAAGCAGGATTCTGGAAACCGCAGCTCAGTTGCTTGATCTGTGAGCCATGCGTCATCCAGATGGCAGTGGGGAGCTAGGGGAAGAGTACAGGGCAAAGGGTTGACGCAGCCGACTCGAGCTACTCCTCAGTGGGTTTGGAGAACCGCGTGCTCGCAAGGAACATCGTGTTTCCAACGTGTAGACGCCCTTTGGGTTCACAGCTCCTGCTGCCCCGCAGGCTCCGAGATGCGGGGACTCGAGAGAAGGCGGCACAGAACCTCTGCGCAAAGCTGAGTTACAAACGGTCAAACTGAACGGAGCGCAGGGGCCAGTAGCTGCAAAATTCAGGAAGAGATCAAACAAACCCAAGGAAACAGTGTCTTACGATTCTTGCGACTCTTTTGGGGAGGGGGAAGCGAGATCTCAGTGAGAAATGATCTTTGGAAGAGCACAGCCAACGGCCCTATGCCGACAAAAGAAACAGAGATTTAAAGACACGGATTGAAAAAGGACATAGATTCCACACCCCCAGCCCCCCATTCCCCAAAAAAGGACCTTCTACCACAAGCATCTTTTTTACAAAGGGAAACCATCTTGCACGTTGTGGCTGATTTCCTGTCTGCCCGGCTGTCCTTCTCCAATGGAAGTAATTGAGGGAGAAAAGGTCTGCAGAGCATAAGCTTTGATGTTTGGGGGAGGGGGGCACCTTTTCAACAAATGTCCGCGGCAGACACAGTGATTGAGAAAGGCACATCCGTTTTGGAAAATGCCTGCTAATTAAATGAATGTTTTCAACTGGAAAGCATGTCTGAGCTGTTAAGATACATCCCCGACGAGGTTGGAAGGAATGCTTCAGATGGTGGACCGAAATGAGTGTTTTGCATACCTCAGGCTCCCCGGGTCTCCAGGATTCTATCTCATTCATTCGCTCACTCAGCCATGTTGGTTGAGCCCGTCTGTGCCAGGCATGGTGGTAGGCGCTGCGTGTTCAGTAATGAACAAGTCTCCTCTAGGAGCGTGTATTTTAGCGTGCAGCACAGAGCTTCATTAGGAACCTCTTTGGGGTGCCTGGGTGGCTCAGTTGGTGGAGCGTCCGACTCTTGATCTCGGCTCAGGTCATGATCTCACGGTTCACGGGATCAAGCCCCGCGTCAGCCTCTGTGCTGACAGCTTCAAGCCTGCTTGGGATTCTCTCTCTCTCTCTCTCTCTCTCTCTCTGCCCCTCCCCTGCTCATGCTCTGTCTCTCTCTCTCAAGATAAATAAACACGAAAAAAAGAGACATACTTATTTTTTAAAAAAAGGAATCTCTTCTGTGTGTCAAATATTCTCACCACTAAAGATGAATTCGCAAGGGATAAATCTGACTCCTTAGAGACCAACAGAGGTGGGTCCCAGGGCAGTCTCCCTTGTTTAGTAGCTGCGGGACCTTGAGCAATTGCTCAGCTCCTTCCAGCCTCAGTCTTTCCATCTCGAAAATGGTCATAACAAAGGTGCCAATCTTCCAGGGAGAGGATGAATAGTAAATGAGACAAGGCATGGCAGGTGCTTAGTTTAGCATTGGATCTACAGCAAGACCTTGACACATGTGAGTTATGTTTGTTTCTAAGACCAAGGACATCGAAGTATTTTTAAGATGTAAATTCATACTCATTGTGAAGAGAAAAAAAAAAAAACTAACGGAAATAGAAGCCACTGACATAAAACGTGGGCGTTACCCTCTCCCCCGACAGCCAGTGCCACCGGTGTATTAATGAAGGCTGCCAGTCACTGCCAGCCCCACGCAGCCTCTGGATGAGAGAGGAAACTATTGACTTACTAGTCTTCAAAGTCCAGGGTAGACAGATCTTTGCATGCAGCTGGCTCCAGAGCATCAAAGCTGGCCCTCAGCTTCTGTTTCTCCTAAGGTCTCAATTGTGTCTTCTGCCTTGGGTTATTCTTAGCTGCCTCGCCCTTCGGGCCTCAAGATGGCCCAACAGACCTCAAGACTCGCCTCCTGCCAGAGGAGAGAATGCTTCCTGGTCCTAGTTCTTCTTGGTCCTGGGTTGACTCTGGTTGGCTGGCTTGGGTCCTGATCACCCTGGCCAGCAGTCTGGGGCATGCCACGTTTCCTGCACCGTAAGAGGGAGAGCTGCAATTAGGGTGGTTATCTGAAGATGGATAGGTGCCCAAGACCTGTAGAGCTTGATCACGGACATCCCAGAGGCTGAAACTTTTGTTAGCCCTTGGTGACACTCTGGTGTATACGCTTCTGGAATTTTCCTTCACGTGGATATCTTTCTATCTTACTGTCTATGGTGGCTGCATATCCACTTGCTACAATCATGTACGTGTATATATGCATATCTATCCCCCAAATAGGGAACTTGCTTCCTTCATTCAACAAAGGTATCCTTACATCATGGCCAGCTTGGTATATTTGGATAGAGTGGGTTATTTTAAATAAGATTTTTACAACTCAAAAGACTCTTTGAGCTCATGTAGCCAAAGTGCCTCCATTTATAGATGGGGAAACTGAGGCCCCTGGTCGAGAGGGTCTTGCTCAAGGTCACGCAGTAAGTGACTCCACTCTGACCCTTGAGCCATGTGGCCTCCTTCCTCTTTGAACTACTTTCCAGTGACCTCTGTGAGCTCTGGGCAGCTGGGGTCCCCGAGGGAGCCGTGCATATGAACTACTATGAACTACTGGAACGCAAGTGGAGAAAAGCTGAGTTTTCCTTTGCAGAGTTTTTTTGGGCATCTGTGCCTTGCCTTAGTTGACTTTTATTGTGTAGTGAGGGCTGGACCCAGCTGGCTTCTGGGGATGGTAAATATTGAGCAAGGGAGTCTTTAATGAGCCTGGAAGAACATGAAAATTACTGGTAAGCTTGCATTAAGAAAAAAATCTTCTCTGTCTCTCTCTCTCTTTCTGTGTGTGTGTGTATGTGTGTGCGCGTGCACGCACGTGTGTATCTCCAAACTGATTTAATTGTGTGTGAGGGGGTGAGTTATTGTGCACACAAGTCTATAAAGAACTTCTTTAACTAGGAGTTTGCTGCCCTGAATTTTATTAATGGAAGAAGGACTCATTATACCATGACTTGTACATGGCTGTTTACATTAAAATTGATTAAAATGAACAACTCACTTTCTCAGTGCCGCTAGCCTCATTTCCGGCAGTCAGCAGCCACGTGTGGGTAGTGGCTGCTGTGGGAAACAACGCAGATACGGAGCTCTTCTCTGATGCCAGAAAGGGCCATGGGGCAGGGCCGCCTCAGGTCAGCGTTTCACGAAACAGTGGCTGCTCTCCACACGTGTCTGAACCGTCTGGAAAAGGGGTTGCTTGGTGAAGGGAAGATTTCCAGGCTCCATGCCAGGAAAAGCACACCAGAAATTATTGGGGGGTTGGCTGGGATTCTGTAATTTTTAAAAAATTTTTAATGCTTATTTTTTGAGAGAGAGAGAGAGAGAGAGAGAGAGAATCCAAAGCAGACTCCAGGCTCTGAGCTGTCAGCACAGAGCCCGATGCGGGGCTCGAACTCACCAACTGTGAGACCATGACCTGAGCTGAAGTTGGACGCTCAACTGACTGAGCCACCCAGGCGCCCCTGGGATTGTGTATTTTTTTAAAAAATACATTCTATGATTTTGGGATGAATATTTCAGTTTGAAAAGCACAAAGAAAGATGGAGAAGGATAAAGAAATTGGGGACAGCAAGATGTAGGCTGAGAGTGTTTGTTGGGACCCAATGCCCATCACAGAATGATCAGGGATGACATATTCAGTTGGTCTACGAGGTCATAAGACTCCACTGCCACAGAAGCCTTCAAGGACACGCTCGTTATGAAAAGTTCATTTAAAGGAAGTACTGACAGGAGATGATGTCATGACATTGGAAAGGGGGACCTAATCAACGGCTTAGGACTTTTCTCTCGAACACCTCCATGCTATCTGTCGCTGCTTCTCAGGCGTTTCCTTCTCTGTAGCTAAATGTGACAAGAAAACATTTTCTTTCTTTTTTTTTTTAATTTTTTTAATGTTTTTTTTTTTATTTATTTCTAGGAGAGAGAGAGAGAGAGAGACAGCGTGAGCAGGGGAGGGTCAGAGAGAGAGGGAGGCACAGACTCTGAAACAGGCTCCAGGCTCCAAGCTGGCAGTCAGCACAGAGCCCGACGCGNGCTCCAGGCTCCAAGCTGGCAGTCAGCACAGAGCCCGACGCGGGGCTCGAACCCACAAACCGCGAGATCATGACCTAAGCGAAAGTCGGACGCTCAACCGACTAAGCCACTCAGGCGCCCCATGAGAAAACATTTTCATGCTCCATCCCCAGGAGTTGTATGGAAATTTTGTATTTTTAGTTCCTTTGCGTCACTTTTCAGTTTTTTCAAATTATAGCGTGAGTGGAGCACTGGCTTATAAAATCTTCTGTAATGGTCATCCCGTAGATATTCCCCATGAGATTGGATCCTAAGGAGAAATGACTTTCCGGTGGAGTTACATTTGTCTGCCCGTGATTTCATCACCCCTGCCCTTCCCTGTGCATCCCCATCCCACACCGTGGCCCTCCACGTGGTGGCTTCCACGTCTCAGCCGCTGGGAGTCATCTTTGCTGCTCCAGGGCTTTGCATGTTCTGTTCCTTCAGCCTGGAACAGTCCTTTCCTGCCCACAAGACATGTGGCTTCTCAGGGCTACCCCTGCAGGCGTCCCCTTAGATAACATGGAAAGGAGAGCTTTTCCCCATCAGCTCACCGAGGTAGGATGTCCCCCACCTATCTCAGTTTCTGTTATATTCTATCCCTGAGCCTGGCTCATTCTTGTTGCTCTGGTAATCAGAATAAAACGTGGATTTTAAGAGGGACAGAGATGGGGCGCCTGGGTGGCTCAGTCAGTTAGGCATCTGACTTCATCTCAAGTTCATGATCTCACACTACGTGGGTTCGAGCCCTGTGCCGGGCTCTGTGCTGACAGCTCGGAGCCTGGAGCCTGCTTTGGATTCTGTGTCTCCCTCCCTCTCTGCCCTTCCCCTGCTCACGCTCTGTCTCTGTTTCTCCCTCTCAAAAATAAACATTTAAAACAATCTAAGAGAGAGACAGAGATAGATGTAGAGTGATGAAGACAGTGAGGCGGAGAGAGAGACAGAGCAGCGAGATGGAGAGAAACAGAGGAAAGAGAGAAAGACAAAGACAGAAGAAGCAGAATGAGCAAGTGTCTTCTGAAGGGTGCCTCTCCTCCACATCTCAGACCTGTTATGACTCACAGGAAAACGGAATGCAAGTCCTTGAGGCTGATGTCTGAGCTGGCATCGTGGGGAGCCGTGCTTTCCGACGTCGTAGCTGGTCACCTGAGAGACTGTTCGGATCAAAAGTATGTGCGCTGTAAGTGTAAGTGAAGTACGTACTGGAATTTGAAGGTTTAGGGAAAGGAGGATGTGAACTATCTCCTTAATCATTTTTACATGGATTACAGGCTGAAAATGATCGAATTGAGGGCATGCCGGAATTACGTAAAAATGTCGAAATGAATGTCACCTGTTTTTTTCTTTCTTCTTTTTTTTAAAGTTTATTTATTTTGAGAGAGACAGAGAGAGTGGGAGCTGGGGAGGGGCAGAGAGAGGGGAGACCCTCCAATGTGGGGCTCAAAGGCACAAAACCGTGCTGGAATCAAGATTTGGATGCTCAACCGACCGAGCCACACAGGTGCCCCTCTTTTTTTTTTTTTTGCTTATTAATGAGGCTACTAGAAAATGCAAAATGCAGGGTGTGATTTGTGCTGTTTCGCTAGTGGACATTGGGGACCTAGATCCTCACACTGTCCGGCCCTGTGACTGCTGCTGGACTCTTATGCACGAAGCAATGAAAAAGACAGAGCAAGTGTCCCCTTCCTTCTGTCCGAGGGGAGACCTCCGTTCACGGCCCTGCCCGTTCCCCATGCCTCCCTCGGTGGGAGGAGCCCCAAACGGGCCATTTCCAATTTAAATGGCAGTGGGTCCCAAGCCCTCTGAGGCCCCCCCCTCCCCGACCCCCAGCAGCCTGGGCCCGGGGCTCCAAAGAGTCAGGGCTCGGGTGGCCTTTCTCGGAAGCGCCGACTGCCTCTTGGAGCAGCCCCTCGCCAGGTGACTCTGTGGCTCCGAGTTCGTAAGAGCTTCTTTAGAGAAGCGGAAAATGTTTCCAGTGACTTTGGAGAGATGAGTGTATTTACCGGAACAAATATTTCGCTCTCTGTCCGCCCTTGATTATATCTGACTGCACTTTTCCATCTGAATTGAGTCGGGGGAGAAGCCGTTCATTTAAAGCTTGAAAATGCTCATCTTCTCTTTGACTTTGCCTTCCTCCCGGCAGCAGTGTTTGTGTTCGCCTCCACGCTGCGTCTTCCTCTGTGCCCACGTTCTCTCCGTGTTTGTTTTCCAGAACCGTCTGGCTTCCCTTTGGGCTGTGTTCTGCTCTGCTTTCTGTAAATCCGTTTATCTTGCTAATAATAATCATGAATGGTGGTCTATGGCATCAAGAAGTACTTTCATGTAACCTTAAGTCATTAAAAAAGTTTTTAATGTTTATTTTCTTTTTGAGAGAGACAGAGAGAGAGACAGAGCGTGAGTGGGGGAGGGGCAGAGAGAGAGAGAGAGGAGACAGAATATGAAGCAGGCTCCGGGCTCTGAGCTGTCAGTGGGCTTGAACCCACGCACTGAGATCGTGACATGAGCCGAATTCGGGTGCTTAACCAGCTGAGCCCCCCCAGGTGCCCCTGACCTTATCACGGAGTGTGGAATATTTCTGAGGTGGGCTGTGGAAAGGAGCTCTGTGTGTGGTCACCATGGAGTTAGCACTGCTATAGGATGGATTCCATGTGAAGAGTTTTGCCACCATTATCTCATTGAATATGCTCCCAGCTTTATCAAGCAGATACTGTCCCCATTTGACAGATGAAGAAACTGAGGTTCAGGGCAATGACATATCTCACCCAAGGCTTTGCAGCCAGCTTGTGATGGAGTGCAGATTTGGGTCTAAGTCTCTGGACTCTCAAGTCTATGCTTTTAAGTTCGTGTCTACCTCATGTGTTCATACCAGGATGACAAACAGGGAAACTAAGGCACCCAGTGATTAAGGGGCTGTGGCTGTTTGTAATCGTTCAGGTTCAAGAGTTAGTAAACCCAGCTAAAACTGGCCTTCCTACAGAGTGGAATGTAGTAGTAACTGAAAGCTTTCCAGTAGGGATAGCTTCAGGCAAGTATTGATCTAGGAGCTCAGTGTTTCAAAGAATCTGATTTTACTGGTTTAATTCTCTGATCAGTCACTCAGCAAACACTTGTTAGCCCTGACCCAGCACTGCACCAGATTCTGGATATGGGGAAGCTCTGGTCTCAGTCAGGGAGGGCTCGGCTCTTAAAGGGACTCCTGATTAAAACAGAAAATCCCAGTAGAGCTTGGTGACCCCTCTCCCTCTCTCCCTCCAAATACTTAGGCAGCATTACAGACACGGTTGAGTGTCCTGGTGAACCCCTCCATCCTTCCCTGATATGTAGAAGAGATCTAAACAGACCTGCCCTAGATTCCCTGTTTGGAATCCCATAATCTTATTTGCTCGCCCCCCCCCCCCCTTGCTTGGGATCACCTCGGCCCTACAGTGGTGGTTTTTGAGGAATTCTATGTGATTTTCCGGGGTCTACAAAGCAAAATTCTGAAACTACTTATTTAATCATTAAAATGTTGTGTATTGGACTATAATAAACATACAGAAGAAATGCACATATCACAAAGCAGAATTCAGTTAAGTTTCACAAAACAAATGCATCCTTGGAAACAATACCCAGATCAGAGAAACAGAACATTCCAGACCCTTCCCCAGTCTTGACCACCCTGGTAAGAACGGTGCATCCTGTTTTCAACACCACAGATCACTTTTGCCTGCTTTCTACTGTACATGAGTAGAATCACATCGTGCGTGCTCTGCTGGGTAATAGTGTCTCGTGTTCAACACTATGTTAGCAAGATTTCTGCATTAATTTTAATGGCGACATGATACTCTATTTTATGAATATCCGGTAAGTCACTTAATGCATCTAGTATGATCATAAATGATCAGGCTGTTTGTAACTTTTGCTTACTTGTTTGTTTTTTGTTTTATTTATTGGGAACCAGTGCATTTGCACAAAGCAAAGATGAAGTATTGATTAGACTGTATTGCTTGGAAGCTTGGGAACAACAGGCCCAGCTCTGGCTTGCTCCAGACAGAGATGCTCAGAAGGCGAAGAGAGGGCTGGGGCCCCAGGCCAGGCGAGGGCAGTGGGGTAGTCTTACCAGGTAGATACGTCAGGACACGGGGACGATCCACCAGAGGGAAATTGGATTGGGCAGGTGGTCAAAAGCCAATGTCCCTTCTGGTGCACCTTTAACAATTTTTTCAATGTTTATTTATTCTTTGAGAGACTGAGAAAGACAGAGCATGAGTGGGGAAGGGGCAGGGGTGGGGGGGAGATCACTCGCTAAGACATAAGCGCTCAGAAAGAAAAGTCCAGAAAACAAAGACCATTATTCATACCTCCTTTAAGATTTATAGACTCATTTTTCACCACATCGTCTTTATATGAAGCAGATTAAACGTAGGTGTGACTAATATCCGTGTTTGTATGGCATAAGAATAATGATGTGTTCTAAATTCCCGAACAGGCAGATGGTATTGGACCCTGTTACTCCAAGTGTGGGTGTGGACTGGCAGCAGGAGGGTCCCTGGAGCTCGAGGTACAGAGTCCCAAGGTCTTTTTTTTTCTTTTTTAATGTTTTTTATTTATTTCTAGGAGAGAGAGAGAGAGAGACAGCGTGAGCAGGGGAGGGTCAGAGAGAGAGGGAGTCACAGACTGAAACAGGCTCCAGGCTCTGAGCCAGCAGCCAGAACAGAGCCCGACGTGGGGCTCGAACCCACAAACCGCGAGATTATGGCCTAAGCGAAAGTCGGACGCTCAACCGACTAAGCCACCCAGGCGCCCCCAGAGTCCCAGGGTCTTAACACAACCCCGAGTTGATTCATGTGCATATTAAAATTTGAGCAGCACTGCTCTATCCTTCCTTCCTTCATTCATTCATCAAATATGCATTGAGCATCTGCTGTGCAGCAGATACTGGGTTTATTGAAGTGGACAGAAGGGATGAAGTACCTGACCTCATGGCTGTCCAGACAAGCAGTGAAGACAGGCACTGAATGAGTATTTACAAAGAAGGAAGGGGTGCTGGGATCCACAGAACATGTACGTCTGGGGGACTGGGGGAGGTCAAGGCAGGTCGCCTGGAGCAAACGACGTTTCACTGCAGACCGCGAGAATGGGTAACATGTAGGGGGCCCAGAGAGGGTTGCAAGGAGTCAGAAGAAGATTGTTAGCAAGAGGCCACATGGGCAGCTCAGTCAGTTAAGCACCTGGCTTTGGCTCAGGTCATGATTTCCCAGGTCGTGAGTTCGAGCCCCATGTCGGGCTACTTCAGATCCTCTGTCTCCCTCTCTCCCTGCACTCCCTGCTCCCTCTCTCCCCCGTTTTCAAAAATAAAAATAAACATAAAAAAGAAAAAGATTGCTGGCGCTCTGGGCAGAGGAAATGATATGTGTCAAGACCTCAGGAAGGGAAGTCTGATTTATTAATGCAAAACTACTTCATCCATTCATTCATTCATTCATTCAGCAAACATAGATAAGATGCCTGTCACACTAATGGCCGGTGCTTTACTTAATGCTGGGAGGTACTACGATGGCTACAGAGATGATGATGATAATGAACACTTAAATAGCCGGATGTTATTCTAAGATCTTCATGTGTATTCTCTCAATTAGCCGTTGTCATGAACAGGTTTAGGAGACACATTCCACTGTTTTCTCCATTTTATAGATAAGGAAATGGAGGCTGGGAAAAATTGGTTATGTTACCCGGCGTGCTGCTGCAGAGCCTAGATTTAAAGCCAAGAAGCCCACCTCTGGGGTTCCTGTCTACATTATGATGTCCTGAATGAGACGGGGTCTGTCCTGGAAGACCCTGCCCGCTGGCCCTCCATGCCTACTCTTCCCTACGAAATGTCCAGGGCCTTCCATCCAAAATAAATATCCTGTTCTGATCCTTGCGCATCGAATTATTCTCTGTCTTCAGTGATTTGCTGCGGACCTGCCTGGGCGCCAAGCCCACCCTCGACCGCTCATGCCTCCGCTTTCCCACATGAGCTCCTCCTGCCTGGAGAGCCCGGGTCTCCCTCCGTCTCTGGTCCCTGCAATGAGAGCCTGTGTGATTTTGTGTTCTTCCTCACTGCCCTCTTTTCCCCCTCTGGGCCCTCTGTTCCTTGCTGTCTTGTCTGGGACTTAGCACCTCTTCTCAGCTACCGCCTCCAGCTTGTCAAGCTCTCGCTAACTTACATGCACACGCATGTACTCACATGCACTCACATACACTCGCGGACACTTGCGTCATCTCCATTCACTCCCAGCCTCCACCTATTTACTCACATACACACACCACTAACACACGCATCAGTCTCTCCAGCATACATCCACAGACACACCGCTTACTCACATACACGCTTAAACATACGCGGAAACGCATATGCCCTGTGTGCTTTCCTTGACACACTCACTCAAACGCACATCTACACACACGCACACACACCAACAGACCCTCCATCACAGACGTGCATTGGGGCCTTGTTGGCTGCCATTCGTAAAGAACTTTGCAGTGATGTCAGGGAGGAAAAGTTCAAATGAAAATCAGATCCGGTAATTATAGGATTTTCTACACGCACTTTTTTTTTTCCCCCAAGGCTGGACTTGAAAATGAAAGAGGCCCAGGAGATGAGAGAGTTTCCTGGGGGTTGGGAAGTAAGTAAACAAAACCACATTTGAGAAAAACTCCCTAAACAGTTCCTAAGAACTGCTTGAAGAGGACTTGAGACATAACTTTGTTGTGAACCATTTGGTTTGACATTTGTGTCTTTGTGCGGTGACATTTTGAGAGCTTTTCAAGGACAAAGCTGAGGCCTTTCCCTTTAAAGTCCCCATTTCTACCTAGAACAGGACTCTGAATATCATCCGAATCAATTCCTTTTGGCTATCATGTCGAACGTCTAATACATGCTGATCATTGGCCAAACCACCAGGGGTACACAGATAATGATGGGGTATCCAGAATGGTAGGAGAAGGAGGTAAGGATCAGACAGATGAATTAGTTGCAAGGAGCAGAAAACTGACACATAACAGGGTGTCTGGCTTCAGACGCTGTTGGATCCAGGGGCTGAGACAGACATTTATCCCATAATCACATTGAAGGGGTGATACGGTCAGATGTGATCACTTGGGCTGCAGGGTGGAGAATAGACTGGAATAAGAATGGAAGCTGGAAGGCCAGTTTGCAATGGTCCAGACAGAAAAGCATGGTGACTTGAACTAAGCAGTTGTGAAGCTGGGAAGTAGAGAATGGATGTGAGAAACATAGATGAGGAAAATCGCAAACACTTGGTAGTGGAGAATGGTGGGGGGGGCGGAGGGGGGGTTGGGGGCGGTGACGGTAAGGAGGAAGGAAGTACCAAGAGGAATTCTTAAGCATCTGACTTTCCATCTGGATGGATGGCTGAGATAGGTTATTTCTCTTACCTTAGCCAAGAGAGATGGGTATAAAAATTCTGACTTAGAAATGATGGTCTTTCTTTCCCTGCATTGTTGCAATATAACTGACAAATAAACTTATAGTATATTTAACATGTACTGTTACATCATGTTACACATGTACATGTGATGATTTGATACATGGATACATTGTGAAAGGATCCCCACCATTGAGTTAACAGACACATTCATTAGCTCATATATTTATTTTTTCTCTTTTTTCGTTTCTTTTCTTTTTTTTGGTGGGAACACGTAAGTTCTACTCTCAGCATATTTTAGTTATACAATATAGTGTTATCAACTATAGTCACCATGTCATATGTTAGATCCTCAGACCTGATCCATCCCATAGCTAAAAATGTGTACACTTTACCAGTGTCTTCCTATTTCCTTGACCCCAATCCCTGGCAGCAACCATTCTACTCAATATGAGTTCAACCTTTTTTTTTTTCAGATCTTGAAAAAAAATTTTTTTTGGTTTCCGCATATAAATGAGATCACGTAATACTTGTTTTCGTCTGGCTTATTCCATTTAGCAGACTACTTTCCAGGTTCATCCATGTAATTGCAAATAGCAGGATTTTCTACTTTTTTTTCCTTAAAATTTTTTTAATGTTTATTTATTTTTAAGAGAGACAGAGCATGAGCAGGGGAGGGGCAGAGAGAGAGGGAGACAGAATCCCAAGCAGGCTCCACACTGTCAGCACAGAGCCCAACGTGGGGCTCAAACTCATGAACTGTGAGACCATGACCTGAGCTGAAGTCAGGTGCTTAACCAGCTGAGCCACCCAGGCGCCCCATGGATTTTCTTCTTTTTTAAGGCTGAGTAGTATTCTATTTTGTGTATACACCATATTTTCTTTATCCATTCATCCGATGATGTGCCATTTAGCTTGTTTCCATGTCTTAGCAACTGTGAATAATGTCGTAATGAACACAGGCAGTCAAATATCTCTTTGGGATAAGGATTTCATTCCCTTCTGCTATATACCCAGAAGTGGGATTGCTGAATCATAGGGTAGTTCTATTTTTAATGTTTTGAGGAGCCTCTGTACCGTTTTCCACAGTGGCTGTACCAGTCTGCATTCCCACCAACAGTGCATGAGGGTTCTCTTTTCTCCGCATCTTCACCAACACGTTATTACCTGTCTGTCTCTTGATAACAGCCGTCAACAGGTGTGAGGTGATATCTCACTCTGGTTTTGATACTGTATTTTCCCAATGGTTAGTGAGGTGGAGCACCTTTTCATGTACCTGTTGGTCATTTGTAGGTTTTCTTTGGGGAAAAAATGTCTATTCTGGTCCATTTTGTAATTGGGTTCTATTTATTTATTTAGTTAGTTTTGCTACTAAGTGGTAGGAGCGTCTCATATACATTGGATATTCCCTTATCAGATAGGTGGTTTGCAAATATTTTCTCCCTTTCTGTAAGTAGTCTTTTCATTTTGTTGGTCATTTCTCAGTGTCCATCGAACCAGATGGTGTATAATCTCTATATGGGGTGGAGGGAGATTTTGCTTTATTTTTTTCAGGAAACCCCCACAGTAATGGTGAGAGTCAAGGATGAGGAGAACACAGCTAAGAAGGGATATTAGTTGTAGTAGCAATGGTGGTCGTGGGAGGCATTGCGAATCTGTTAGGATCTATAGCCAGACTACCTACCAGCATTGAACTCTCAGGAGGGTCTTTTACTAGGTAGTTGACCTTGGGCAAGTGACCCACATCACCTGTTGCTCAGTTTCCTCATCTTTAAAGTGGGGTGAAGTTGCCAATCTCAAAGAGTAATCTTGAAGATTAAACGAGCCGATCTGTGCAAAATGTCTAATCTCATACAGTAACTGCTCAATAAAGGTGAATTATGGTCATGACTGCCATACACCCTTCCTCCCAGATGGTGAGGGGTGGTGATCATGGAGGTCACCCTGACTGTTCAGTTTCCCTTGGCCTTGAATCAGAAGGCTTTTGCCTTTCTCAGTTGCTTGGCGTTGGAAACAGCCGTGGTCAAATGACTGACTTTGGCCACAGAATGTAAGTAGAAAGGATGTGTCACTTCCGGGTGGAAGCTTTAAAGCCAGGATGTGATTTACCACATCTCTTTTTCTCTCTGCCATGGTGACCCGCAAGGTTCTGGATGTTGGCTGGTTTGCCAGTCCGGTACCAGAGTGAGGGGAAGAAAGGCAGAGTCCTCAGATGATCTGTGATAAAGATATGCTGTGAATGAGAAACAGAGCTTTCCTGTTTTAAGGCACTGAAACTGGTGCTTTGTTACTGAGGCAAAATCCTACCTTGGCTAATACAATGATGAGCACTAGACTCTGAACCATAGGAACCTTTGTTCTTCACATATATATCTCCGAAGCTCACACCTCCATCACATTTTACAATGATCCTATCATACAGATCCAAATAAAAGGGGAAGGAAACTTTCTTTAGCTTTCGGAGAGAGATTCTACTTATCTTTGCAATACTCTGAAGTGGGTTCTTACTGGAAAAAAAAAAAAAACTAGGCTTGATGGAAAGTATACAGCTTTTATATAGAATGAAAACGGAAGTGAGTATCACAGCACACATGAAAAGGAAATCTGTGAAAACCACAGAGCATTTTAAGAGGTTAAAGGTAAAAGCAAATGGGCTTATTATTTATCAGTTAAATAAACACGGGCTTCTTGAACCAGAATGGGAGAATGTCTGGTCACCATCCAAGTGTTCGGAGATGTATTTAAAATATGGTACGGGGTGCATGTAGCCATTTTGCCTCTAAACCTCACCATCCTAAACACAACATGTCAGGGCAGAGATTTACGTAGAGGCTGGACTGATATGCAGAATTCTAGACGTCTCAGAAGATTGAAAGAAAGCCCAGGAATTCGAGAGGGTTTGTGGACCTTGGAAAGTTAGGGATTTCACACTAATCATGACCTGTGAGGTCTTTTCCCTCCCCTCAATTTCAGAAATGTATTCAATCCTTCAGACATATATACTACGGACCCTGGACATGATGTGTTTGGGGGAGAGGGATGAGACACTTGCAGTCTTCTATCCTGACGGTAGGTACTTTGGGGTGTGTGATTAACATAGGAATTAATTCCTAGGTTCTTGGTGGTCTGGTTGTTGGTGTCATCTGGTAACAGAGTGGAACAGATTCGGTCCCCCAGGCACCCCACACGCCATGTGTGGGGGAATAGGATTTGCTGGAGCCCATGTGTGTGGGGCCATGGCCTAAGTGACAATAATGGTAAAGAGCACCTCTTTGGCAAAGGACAGACCTCAGTCTGTATCTTCAGCTCTGCCTTGATTAATAAAGGTTTGCGTCTCCTGTCGCTGCAGCTAGATCTTTGGAGGTAGAAACCACACAGTTCTTGAGGGAAGGTGGATCTGCGTTCAAGTCCTGTTTCTGCCCCTCCCTCGCGAAATGAACTTAACCTCACTGAGTGTCGGCTGCCTTCGATGCAAAATGAAACTGACCTCCTGAGGTTTGTTGTAGGCGTTCGATGCCTGTAAATCCCTTTGCTCAGTTTCTGATAAGCAGTAAGGGGAAGCTATTGTGTGTTTTTACATTCTGGGTGAAACACAGCGAGATGCAGAGAGCTGCTTTGGAACACAGGCCCCAACTTCGGACTCAGGTCTGGCCTCTGATGAGCTTGTGGGAGTCCCTTCAGTCTTAACCTCTGTGATCTGTAAAGAAATGCACTTGGCTTTGGTCTGCCCCCTCTTTGGTTTGTGGTATAAGTGGGATCACCTAGGTGACAGCTAAAATATTTATCAATCTGTGTAGCATGGAGGTGGACCCGTCAGAACAGATGTTGGGCAGATGCTGGCTGGACCACAGAGGATGGCCACTCTGAATACCCACCGTGAGGGGGGGCATTTTGTGACACAGGAAGCACGGCCCAGATGCACAGGATCCATCCATGCTGTAGTTAATCCACGGGTAAAGCGAAGATGGAAATCATTTCCACAAGTAACAGCTGTCTCATTATATTGTGGGCACCTCAGAAAAGACGGGGCTATCAGGACTCTCAGTCAAAAACAACAGAATCCCAACTCAATAGGATAAAGTGAAAAGGAATGTGTAGGCTTCAGTTACTGGAAAAAAAAAATCTGTCGGTAGATCTGAATTTCGGTGTGGCTGCATCCAGACTCACATGATAAATTTGAGGCTGAGTTTCATACCGTTCGCTCCTCATCCCTGTATGGGCTCCATCCTCAGGAAGGTTTTCCCTTCATATTAACCTGAAAACATGGCAGCAACAGTGCCAGGTTTAGATACTGTTCTCCCAGCTTGAGTTACACCAGAAAAGGAGCTCCTCATCTCCCAGGGGACCCAGCAAAAGGCCTAGCATCACTTCTGTGACTCGGTATCGATTGTCACTTGCCGATGCCTGACCAGATCACCGTCTACTGGGATGGCTCATTGGCTTGGCTGTGTTTGCTTCACGTATGTCCTGTAGAAACCCGGGTCTTTCACTGCAATGACTGGGGGAGAGGTACCTTCCCACTGAAGGGACAAGTGGATCCCAGCCAAGCTGGAACAACAGCTGTCCATTACCAGGGTGGAATGAAAAGGAGCGAGGCAACTGCAAGATTGTACTGTCCTCATTCAATCTCGGTCCCTCCCCGTTCGCCATGAATACATGGCTGTCAGATTAAAACAAAGAGTGTTGTGTCTGATTTCCTTCCTCTAAGGATTCGGCCGGGCTGCAGGGCCTTTGCTTCCACTCATGAATATATGAGAACATGAATTTGTCATCCCACTTCTTTGTGCCCGCGGCGGATAGCCTGGAGAAGACGCTTCGGGGGCGGGGTGTTGGTGGGATGTGGTGGCTGATGTCATATGAGTTTGACATGCTCTTTACGACTGCATTTGCAAAGTTTTGGAAGCATGGAGGCAAGGAAAAACCACAACGTGATCATCCAGACATTTCTTTCTTTGCTCTTATTTTTTCCTCAGAGCTGTGGCACTTCGAGGGAAATTTAATCCTTATGTTTCTGTTTAATTTGTAGTATACTTAGGTCATCAAAATGGAGCCTATAAAGAGCTATTTGATGTCCAGGAAGAATTATGAGCTTGTATATAAGCATCTTAAAATGTGTGTGTGCTTGTGCGTGTGTGTGTGTGAGTGAAATGTGTGGATGTGTGTTAGCACTTGAGATTTACCCGCTTCAAAGCTCTGTGTTCCATTAGGTTTGAACTCATCAGAAAGGGCAGTTCAAGCCTCAAAGTTAGACAGAAAGATGTATAGAGCCACTTCTTTTCTCTTTCAGAACCACACGTGGAATAATACAAGCGTAACGCACGCTTCCTCAGACCAGACAATCAAAGGTTGGGTGTCACCTCTTCAATGACAGAGTTTGGGTTGAGTTTTCTGTCTAGATTCATTGTCTGTATTTTTCCACCCTCTACTCTTGCCTCTCTCCGGCCTGGCTCACATCCCTGCCTCCCCACCCACACCTATCTCCGTGTGGTCCTCGAACACCTCCATGATATTGCTAAGGACCATGGGTATGCTAATCATGCTGGACCTTCCAGTGGAGGTCCCTCCCCCGTGTTAGCATTCGACACAGACGCGCTCCCCCCTTGATACAGCTCCTCTTGGTCTGAATCATTTCATGGTGTCCCATCAGTCTCCCAATTTACGCTACCTCCCTGGCTCCTGCGTCTCCATCCCCTTACACTACCGTCCTTCTCAACCCAGCCACCAGATAGTGGAGGTCCTCCAGGCTTAGTCCCCGTACGTTCCCCCGAAGCAGCTTCATCCACTCCTGTGGTTTAAGTGCCGTGTCTATACTAGTGGTTCTCAAATTTATGTCTGTCTCCCAGGCAGCTGCTTTGAGCTCCAGGGAATAGAACCAGATGTCTCTACATATCTCCACATGGGTATCTCAGAGGCACCAAAACCATGGCAAGAGTCTGTTCCCTGGTGTCCTTGCCTTAGTGAAAGACACATTCTAGAATCCCGTTCTTTGGTCCATCTTGGCTGCCATCTTAGTCCCAGTTACCGCCATTTACTGCCTGCAGCGGCCTCGCGTTTGACTTCACGTCCACGGTGCCCCATTCTCGTTCTCGTTCTGCTCCGTAGGCACCACATCCTTTTAAAGCACTAATGACATCTTTTTTTAAAAAAATAGTTTATTGTCAAGTTGGTTTCCATACAACACCCAGTGCTCATCCCCACAAGTGCCCTCCTCTGTGCCCATCACCCCCCTTCCCCTCCCCCCCCACACCCATCAGTCCTCAGTTTGTTCTCAGCATTCAAGAGTCTCTCGTGGTTTGCCTCCCTCCCTCGCCCCCACTATTTCCCCCCTTCTTCTCCCCCACGGTCCTCCGTCAAGTTCCTCCTAATCCTCCTATATGTACAAACATATGGTATCTGTCCTTCTCTGCCTGACTTATTTCGCTCAGCATAACACCCTCAAGGTCCATCCATGTTGCTACACATGGCCAGATTTCATTGTTTCTCATTGCCATGTAGTATTCCATGGTATAGATAAACCACATCTTCTTGATCCATTCATCTGTTGATGGACACTTAGGCTCTTTCCATGTTTTAGCTATTGTGGAGAGTGCTGCTATGAACATTGGGGTACATGTGCTCCTATGCCTCAGCATTTCTATATCCCTTGGGTAAATTCCTAGCAGTGCTATTGCTGGGTCATAGGGGAGTTCTGTTGTTAATTTTTGAGGACCCTCCACACTGTTTTCCAGAGGGGCTGCACCTGTTTACATTCCCACCAATGGTGTAGGAGGGAAAGCACTAATGACATCTTGATGTACCACTTCCCAAGTAAAAGCTGTCGATGACTTTCCATTGTGCTTAGGACACAAATGAAGATCTTTCACAGTGTTCGCCCTGCCCGGGCTTGTCCCCGTCCACCACCCTCACTCTGTGCCAGAACAGTCCCCCATTTTGCATCCCAGGCTACAGCCACTCTGGTTTCTTTTCCTCACAGGTGCGTTCTTCTTCCCCCGCACGTATTTTGCACACACCGTTCCATCTGTCTGGCATTTTCTCCCCTCCAGTTCCATTTACCTAGGTAACTCCTATTCGTCATTCTGGCCTTAGTATAAGACTCACCACCCTGGGAAGATGTCCTTGACCCTATGACCCTGTGTCAGCTGACTTCGTTTTCTTTATTCTTGGCTTACAATTATATTTCAATATAGGCGTATAAAATAAATTACCTGATATAGGACAGTATATTTATAGTCAATGTGTTAAATTATATCTTGATTTATGGTTACATAGGTAACATACGTTTTCATATAGTACATGTATATGTTCCTATTTCCCTTAGATTTCAAGAACAACCATTACATCCAGAGCATAGCACATTTTTGGACACATAGTAGGTATTTCAGATTAGTTGGGGTTTGTCAGTCTGGTGGCTTGGAAAATGCACCACTCAGGTCTCCTGCTGTTGGTATATTATCGACTGATGGCCCCAGCTGTGTTACCTCTGAGTCCACCACCATGTTTCCTCGGGGATTATGTTTCCCCTGGACTATCCCAGCGAGTAACAGCCCTTTCAAGGGAAAGTGAGGAGGGTCTATTCCTGCGGCTCTGTAACAGGCACCTTTGGTGTGAGGACTTCTCAGTGGCCTGGCCAAAACGTTTTGGAACTTAACTGCAGTTCGAGACTTTTCCTACCTCATTCTGCTTTTATTTGTTGTCTCTTTCCATGGGCATTGGGCCTGCATCATGGACTGAAGACTCTCCTTGCTTTTCCCTGCTCCCTCTTCATTGATTGCAGACACTTCCCAGGCGAATCTCTTGCAGGTCTACTCTTGTCTCAGCGTCTGCATTTTTGGAGGCTGCAAACAAACACATCTGGTACCAAGAGTGATTCAAGAAGCAGAGGGTTTGAAGGGGATTCGGGATCAGCCCCCTCACAGCCCGGTGGACGAAGAAGACTCCCTCCCAAGTGGGATGCGGGTCCCTGATAGTCGCTGAAGGATGCAAGGTGGCAGCCCAGTTGGCTACAGACGTCACATGTGGTGACGGAGGAAGACATACCAGTGGAGGGGACATCAGTGTAAGTGCAATAATTTGGAGATTTGGAAGATATGGAGGGGCAGCGCTTTCAAGGACAGTGGAGCTGGCTGGTTATTGCTAAGTTTTACTGATGCTCTAAAGAGGAATAACGAGAATCTGACGACCACTAACAAGCTGTTGAAGGTTAAGTGTGAGGGTCAAGGAGCCCCTTCGGTACCTTACTAGAAGGGCCGCATTTCCTGCACTGTTTGAGAGAACACAGCTGGAGGTTAGATTGAGAGTCCGATACAGTCAAAGAGCCCAGAAAGGTTTAAGTGCTCAGCCGCGGTGAATCCTTTCCAGTAACGCCAGGACCATGGTTGGGAAGGTCTGGGATTCTGACTTATCGCATAGGGACATCTAGAAGGATAGCCCTGCCCCTGAAGGCTTTGGCTCTCCAGACTTCGAACCCCTACAGTTCGAAGAGTTGGCTGCCCCTTTCTAAGATGTGCCTGAAATTCCTCCAGGCTGGAAGATGCTGTAGGCATCTCACCCTTGCATCGGTGAACCACCTCTCCTTCCCCGAACTCCTTCAACATGGAGGTGAGGCTGGAACCCTCACCTGTTCAGCTTCTGTGCACTCAGAGGCCTGGGGCAATAGATGCCCCGACCTCACCCCCAGCAGCGTTACCCACCTCCCTCCTCGCCACGATGTCAGACCAATAATGAGGGTGAAATCCCCAGCGTAACCCGGGGAACATGATGGAGGAATAGCTCAAGCTTGGTCATGGGGAAGTAGGTGGGAAAACAAAGAACCATAAAGATGAGGTGATGTATTGCAAGTCTTCGTAAGGTGTTTTACAGTTGACTTTTACTTAAATATAACAGAAATCTCAAAGAGGGCTCTTTCTGTTACCTGGTTAGTTGCACTGCGAAAGGGTGACTCAGGGTATAAAATACCAGCCGTCCTGGTCATCATGCCATTATCATCAACTCTTCGTTGGCAGTAGCGTGATCCCTCGCTCACTGAAAGAGCAGTCTGTGTCAAGCACTGTGGCACCCATTAGAACTCACTTCAAGCTTACAGCAGCCCTGTGAGTTGTATGCAAATACTCTCTCCAGTTTCAGAAATGGAAACTGAGATCTAGAGGCAGAGCATTTGCCCGAACTCACCGTGTCGACAGGCAGCAAAGCAAAGGATGAAAACGAAGTCTGCCTCTGGGGCTGGAATTCCCACACTCTGTGTTACTTCTGTGAACAGGCTAAAACTCTAATAATCGCACAGTATTTTAGAAACTCTGTTTTTAAATTAAACTTAGCAGGAGAGAAATTACTAAATATTTCTCCCAGTCCATGAATTCAAAAACATCCAAGCACCTAGCAAACGAAGTATAATCGTCACAGCCTCCCAAGCCATCTGGTTGGGCTACCAACACTCTCATTGTTCTAGAGAAACTGAGTCTCAGGCCCCTTGAGAAGCCTGTGGGTGTGGCCGGGGCCATTACTCAGGCCTGAGGCGTCTCTGTCAGGGTTTTATTGAGCAGAGATGCCTGCCGCCATATGCATTTAAGTAATGAACAAGGATCAATACCTGTCTCTGTTCTTCTTGTCCACATTCCCTTGATGCTGGCCCAGGAAGAGGAGACCAGATTCACCACGAAACTTCAGCCCGCAGTGGATGGAATCTCATTATAGCCTTGCGGGAGCTAAATTTTCCTCATCGAGAACCACGAGAGACATTGAGGGGGACGATAGGAGAGGTCAGAGGGAATTCACCGGGATCTAAATCTTGAATGCCGGTGAGCTAATGCGGCTATGTTTCCATAAACAGACACCCATCCATCAACAGATGTTTATTCAATAGTCAACGTAAACCCAGCTATGAGGCAGGATAGCCCACTAGTTTGAAGTGTATTCTGGACCCAGGCAGATCCGAGGTCAAATTCCCTTTCTGCCATTTACTAGCTTCATTCTTTGCAAGTTTATTTTGGTATCACACAGGAGAAGTAAGCTGTTTACAGTGCATTAATGTTCAGTGATTACTAATATAGATGTGTAATATACATATCACTCATATATATTAATAATATACATATCACATTTGTGTGTGTGTGTGTGTATGTGTGTGTATGTGTAACCCACACCCAGATCAGGAGATAGCACCCCATAAAGTTCCCCTGTGCTGCTTCCCAACTAGACTGCCACTGAGAGGCAATCATTACTTTGACTTCTATCTTCCATCGATTAGTTTTGTCTGTCCTTGAAATTCCCATACATGGGATCAAACCGAACAGACTCTTTTGTGTGAGGCTTATTTCACTCAATATAAAATCTGTGGGTTTCATCTGGTGGTTGTGTGTAGCAATAGTTTTATTTCTTATTTTGACACAGCATTCCACCGTATGAATATAACACCTTGTATTCATCCATTTGTCTTTTGATAGGAGCTTACCATTCTGAGTGTTTGGCTGTTGTAAATAAAGATGTTAGGAACCTTCTTGTGCCTATTTTCTCATGACATATGCTGTCACTTCTCTTGGGAACACAGCTAGGCATGGAGTTGATGGGTCATTTTGCTTCTGTGTTTGCCTTCCTGTTTCCTTATTTAATCTGCTTGGATTCCATGAGATATATAGTTTAACATATATTAATCGCTCCATAATTGTAGGCATTATTCTAATTCTGTGTCTTTTTAAGTTGTATTTATTTATTTGAGAGAGACAGAAACAGCACGAGCAGGGAAGGGGAAGACGGAGAGGGAGAGAGAGAGAATCCCCACCAGGCTCTGTGCTGCCAGTGCAGAGCCCGAGATGGGGCTCGAACCCATGAAACCGAAAGATCATGACCTGAGTTGAAACCAAGAGTTGGGTGCTTGACCGACTGAGCCACCCAGGTGCCTCTCTAATGTGGTGTTTTAAGGCTACAATCTGAGAGAATGGCGGGTTTTTTGAAAAATTTTTTAATGTTTAATTTTGAAGGATAGACAGAGCATGAGTGGGGGAGGGGCAGAGAGAGAGGGAGACACAGAATCCGAAGCAGGCTCCGGGCTCTGAGCTGTCAGCACAGAGCCCGATGCAAGGCTCAAACCCATGAGCCTTGAGCCGAAGTTGGAAGCTCAACTGACTGAGCCACCCAGGCACCCCTCTAATGTGGTGTTTTAATGCTACAGTTGGAAAGAATGCTGTTTGGACCTGAACTCTTCTCAGAAACAGTGTCGCCTCTTCCTCCCAGTACCCGGTGTGACTGTGAAGTTGGGTTGGGCAGTCAGATATCTGTGCAGGCTCTGTGTGGCAAGTTGAGGTACAGTACTCACTTCCCACCCGCTCAAGTCAACAGCGGGCTCCTCCCACCCATACTTTGCGAAGGGAACTCTCTTCTTCGCCATTTGCTTTATGTCATCAGACCACAGAGAAAGGCCAGGCTTCACTACTGCCTGCCAGCCGGCTGGGGTACAGACTGTGATCTCCAAAAATGAGCTCTTTTGTATCTTTGTTTTCATTTTGGAAATCACTGCCCTAAAACAATATCTAGAGTAGCCAGGTGAGATTCTAAAAGATTCAGGAAATGAACTGCAAAGGAATTTGGAGTGTCCCCTTGCTCTCAAAAGGGGGGCCAGGCTCAGAACAGACTCAAAGCAGAGTCCCCGGGTCCCTCCCTCCACTCCAGGCTCTGGCCATGCCCTTGAATCTACATAAGCAGAAACTTGGGCAGACCTAAACGGATTGTGGTTGGAGGTAGAAGACAGCCTCAGAGATGCAATAAATCAAGGACGATTGTAAAGGTGCTTTGTGTTCTAGGATGTTGAAACATCTCTCTCTGCCTAATGGAACCTTCCCCAAGGCGCTATTAACCGTAGGCATAGGTTAACATGAAGAACCACTCTCTGCCCTGTCCTCTTTTTTTTCTGCAAATAATGGGATGATGTTTCATCTCCCAAAAATAGCCCTTTGGGCTTGGAACACTTTCCCTTCCCCTCCTAGGGCTCCACGGGATTATTGGATTATGAAGCAAAGGGCTTTTTCAGGCTTGCTGGCATGGCTGCCCGGTGTCAGAGGGCAGGAAGCCAATGTTAGCTGCAGTGCACAGACTCTTTGAGCTTCAATAATATTAGACACCGAAGTTCCAGGCACTGTGCAAGGTATCACGGTCTCAATTGATTCTTACCATGGCCCTTTTATAAAATAAAGTCTCCCTCTCCCCTTTGCATTTTGAGATAAAGAAACAAACAGGCCATCACCCTAGACCGTGTGGCTGGAAGGTAGCAGATCTGGGGTGAGAATTCCACTCTCCAATGCCCTCAATCGGGAAAATATGTCATTTGCAAATGGCGGCTGCCACTGTTGAAGTACCAGTCAGAGATTCCTGAGATGTTCTACTGACATCTACTTATTTTCCTAAGAAGGAATATACTCAGTTTTGCTTTGACAGTTTTATCCTTTCCCTTACAGCGAAGCCAATGCCTGACAAAATCGAACCTCAGCAACCTTGGCCAGACTAACCTTTCACCAGTATACCACGAAACGAAATGGTCTCACGTAGCTTGCTTTGTGTGTTCTTTCCCAGGTGAAGAATTGACCTTTTCTCCTGATTTCACACTTGCCTCAAAGGTGATGGCAGGCACCTATTATGTGGATCGACTGTGCTGTCCTCTGCGCTGCCCTTTTCTGCTCTATGTCATTATGGTGGGACTTTAAATCAGAGATCCCCTTCTCACCTTCTCTACTCAGCCTGGCTGTTAAGTACATCCCATCCCCTTGATTTTAGTGGATCAGCTCAGGGCGAACACATGAGTCCTTTGTGGCAATGACGGTGGATGTCGGGATGCAGTGGGTTTCCCTTCTTTAGAAATTAGGAGCTTCTCGGGGCGCCCTGGGCAGCTCAGTTGGTTAAGCGCTCGACTTCGGCTCAGGTCATGATCTCACGGTTCGTGGGTTCGAACCCCGCGTCAGACTCTGTGCTGACAGCTCAGAGCCTGGAGCCTGTTTCAGTCTGTGTCTCCCTCTCTCTCTGACCCTCCCCTGCTCATGTTGTCTCTCTCTCTCTCAGAAATAAATAAAACATTAAAAAAGAGAAGAAATTAGGAGCCTCTCTAAGAATAATCTAGGCCTGATGTTGTTGACAGCCATCTTTGGTTTTATGTCAGTGAGGCCCAGAGGAAATGTGAAGCCGATGGAGAGGACAGAAGATATGAGAGATAAGAGACAGACAGACAGACAGAGACAGAAAGACAGAGAGGAATCCAAGGACATATTCCAATAAAAGTTGAGATTCAATTATGCCTACAGCTTCTCTCCTGGTTGCCTGGGACCCCACAGAGACGTGTCGCTCAGGCATCTCCACTGTGAGTATCATGGTTGGAAGCCTTAAACGCCTACGACTTAGGATCTGCCTGTGTTCACTGGAAGCCACACTGTCCCTGGGGTCCTCCAGCCAATGACTGAGCGTGGTGTGGGTCCCAAAGCAGGGCCATTTCTCTTCACTCCGGGGCCTGATTGGAGCTATGCTACCATCTGAGGCTCTTTCTACTCAATCCCATTTCCTTCCCACTCTTCTCTCCCAGGTACCAGACCAGCGTGTCACACAGCCTAAAGGCTCTCTCGCCCCTTCTTCCTTCATCCTCCACACGCATCTCCCTAGGAGGTCTCCTGACTGTCTAATTCCGTCTTGGCTTCTGCTCCCTGTAGGAATGGGGCAAACCCATCTCCCAATCCCGGCCATTTTTGCTTCAGGCCATTTGAATTAGCTCTCTGTCATTTGTAACCCAAAGAATCCTACTACAGCAGTGGGATCTAGTGTGTAAAGCTGCTTGGGAAGCCACAGGTCCTGAGGAGTTACTGACTGTGTTTACCTCTTGGGGCGTGGGGGGGGGGGGTTGCATTTCCATAGGAAAGCCTGGAAGGTGGGCAAGACACAGAGGGTAGTGAGATGGTGGGCGGGCTGCACACAGAGTTCAGTATTCTCTGGGACTATCTATGCAGTTGATGTTGAAACCCCAATCTCCTATTCTGTGTCTGTTCTGCACTTAGAACCCTGGAGTTTTGGCCATTGGCACTTGGATGTGTCCCAGGCACTGGGGGCTCTATTAGAGTAAAGGGGCACCCTATTCTTCCCCAGCATCTCTTTTCCTCTTACTGTGACGTTCCTCAGTTCAAGGCATGTCCCGCAGCCGATTCAGCAGCTTAGGACAAAAATCTGGGAATCATTCTCCAGTCTTTCCTCTCCTCCCTTCCTATTCCATCAGTTGCAATTTCCCCTTTATGAAAAGGTTCGTTGCCTTCTTTCCCGCCCCCCAAGTAAGGCACAAAGTGCGTTAGCCTGTGCCTGCCCCGTGGAAGTTACTCCCAAACATTAAATGTTCATTTTCGTTCCCTTTACCACCCCCCAAATCTGGCATCATATAGACTTTCATAAGTCAATAATCAGCTTTTAAAAAATTACTAAGAGATTGTTTATTTTAATTGAATTCAGAAGGTGGCTTACCCTCGTATTTTCTTTCAGGAAGAGACCCCCTCGTACCCGGAGAAAAAAAGAACAAGGCTTGGAGAAAAATCAACTTCACGTGCCCGAGCAATGCTTCGTCAACGGTGGAATGCCGCAAACGATGTGATTCTAAAACTTACCGGGAGGCTGGCCTGAGGTTGCCAACTGTGCCTTTTGCCAAATTCAGTAATATTTTAAACATCACTGTCTGCAATAGCTGTGAATTTGTAATTGTGTCCCTTGATCAAACCTTTGACCCAAGAGTTTTGGTCTTGGGGTGCGTGGGTAGCACTTGCGCATCCGAGGGTCATTGGATCAGGCATGGTCAGCATGGAGCCTGCTTGAGATTCTCTCTCATTCTCTCTCTCTCTCTTCCCCTCTCCCCTGCTCATGCATGCTCTCTCTCTCTCTCAAAATAAATATTCAAAATTAAAAAAAAAAAAGTTACAGTCCCGAGTAACTACTTTGAAGCTGCTTTTAGAGAAACCCAAGTCCAGACTTTCAGCCTTATCCCTTCCCCACTCTACCCCAGCTCAGTGCCACACAGGTTGCTCAGCCTTTCGTCCCCTCTGTCCTTACTATTTCCATCCTTCTTCCCCGGGACAGTGTTTCCCTGCCTTTCTCTGATTCAGCATCAGAAAGGCCCCCTCCCCCCCCTCAACTGCCCGGCAATGGAGGTCTGCTCTCCAGAAGCCGAGGAGTGGTGGACCCCAGGCACCTGAATCGCCTGAAACCTTTTAACTGGCGAGGGAAGGAGAGAAAGCTCTGGCAAGCATTAGTCACTTGGGTTCCATTGCAAAAGAGGGAATCTTTTCAAAACAGTAAGTACAGAAATAACAGAAACTTAGAATAAAGGACAGTCCTTGATACCGAATACCTTTTACTGTGTGAACAACTGGCGACATTTTCCTTCCTTTTCAGGTTGTCGTTGACTGGTGAAAACTTAGGGATCCTCTAGTTTTCTTCCCTGGGCGATTTCAGCCTCTGTTTGTAGGCACACTCAACCACCTAGTGAGCAAAACCCTTTCAAGGCCACCGAATGATCTTCTGTTTGGGGAGGGGCAGGGAGGAAAGTGGATCATATGCTGTCTGCCTCACCTTCTTGTTTCATACCCACCGGTGTGGGAGCTCTGGGCTGAGCCCTCGATTACATGCTGTAGGGGGACCATTTAGAGAAACGAGGACCCACTTCTCCGAAGGGGTTTCCTCTTTGACTCAAAGACGGAAAAACAAATCTAAAAGAAATACGACAAGACGCAGGTCCTGAATCACTTGGATCTGTTTGAACTTGTCAGCTTCCCTGAGTTACACTGGGAGTCCCATCCCCCTCTGCCACACCAAGCAGGTCCTTCTTCCTGGGAGGTGACATCTCTAACAAGGTGAATGTCCTTTGTGTGGCTGACAGTGCTGTAATTCACAGTATTTTCCTCTTTTTTTTTTTCCTTTCATTTGAAACTATCCAAATGTCTTATTTTCTCTGGAATTAACTTCTTCCATGCTGACTCTGAGATGGTGAGTCACCACCTTGCGTCTAATCAAAATGTTCAGTGTGAGTGTGTAGAGAATAAGGCTCCGTAGTGGTCTGGGGTTTAATAATGTGATAATATACTTACTGAGATCCTAACAGTGGCGGCCACTATAAACGCGTGATTGCAATTCACGCTCACGACAAACCTGAAGGCAAGCATCATTATCCATATCTGATGGATGAGGAGACTGAAGATCAGAGAGGTTTAGGTGCTTTCCCAGGGGCACTCAGCTGGTAAGTGGTAGAGTCCGGCCCAAACCCAGGCTCACCTGACTCTAAGACCCATGTCCTTCTTGTAGTGACTGTCCTTCTGGGTGACAGCTGTTAGCTCTTCTTACCTTTAACTTACATCTGGTTTGACCACGACTCTGGCCCAGGTGATGTAAAGGAGGTTTTGCATTGGAGGGAAACCTTCCTTTTTCAGTGGGTTCTGTGTGGCGTTGGATGTTGAGTTTCATCCCGGTGACATTTGTTGATGCATCCAACTGCCTTTCTTCTTATCTAAACTCTCCCTTGTCTCCAAAATTTGGACTTTCTTCAGAGAAGGCCTTCTGGGAGGCGGGGGGTGGTGATGGCGGGGGCAGTTATTAGGTCAGGTCAATGTACCCCCAGAAACTTGACCTGACCAACATTACCAAGTTGATGAGAGTCTGGAAGAGAGATGCGTCATCACCAAATTTCCCCAAGAAAGAGGCAGAAACCGTGTTCTATTAGAGTAGCTCATGGTGCGCATTTATTCTTTCTTATCACGTGCTGCTATCTTGACCTCCCGAACCTTGATATGAAGAAACTCAATAGATTCGAAGTAGTTCAGAGAACATGGGAAGAGAGTTAAGTATGAACGGCATTCTCATCCTAGAAGGAGGCATATTTGAAAGGGTACCATTTTCTGATCAGACAGATTTGGGAGTAGACGGATTTTGAACTGGTGCTTTATCTTACCTGAGCCTCAGTTTCCTCATTTTCGGAACAATGCTGAGCATTCCAAACTATTGTAAGAATCTAATAGGGTAATTGATGTAGACTGCTTAACAGTTTGGGGGCACAAAAATAGACACTCTGCAGTTGGTTAACTGATAAATAAAATGTAATTAAATTAATCTTCATAGTAACTTCCCCAGAGATCCCCATTTTCAAGCTGTGCCGACTTACGTGCAGAGGCAATCAGTGACTCATAATAAGAGGTATCATTTATCGGACACATATAGGTGCCATGCCCTGTGCTATAATGCTACCTTATTTCAGCCTAACAAGAACCCCAGGGTGTTGTATGAGTGTTCTCCCCATTTTACAGATGAGAAAACTGAGGCACACAGGGTTTGCCCAGGTGGTGAGGAGAAGCTACAGGATTTGTACTTGGAGGCACTAACTTCAGAATCCCTATGTTTCAGGGGGGACCAAGCTGGTGCAAAGGCCAGAAAGAGCACTGGTGGTGTACGGGGTGCCACTGGTGGGGGGTCTTTCATGTTTCCAAAGGTTGCCCTTGACCATGTGTATGCGAGGGGGATTCTGGGCCAACCCTGCTGCCCAGGCAGGGATATTTATAGAGGGGACATCTCTTCTACGCCCAAGAGGGCGTGCTCCTCACACCCTTTGGGATCCAAAAACCCAGTTCCAAGTGTATCAGCAACTTCAAAGAGAAAAACAAAAACATAAACAGTTCATGCTCAGTCTCTTAGGGGAAAAAAAATGAAAAACAAAGGCAACAAGAAACCTCTCCCATCCATCTGTAACCAAATATATTTTGTGCTTGGTTTCCTTGGGCGGCCTTCTCTTAACAGCTTCTAATTCATAGAGACAAAAAACATAAAACAATTTAAGGCATTGGCACACTCAGCTCGGAGAGGCAGTCTCTTCCCAGGGGAATGTTTTTGGCAGGAGCCTTCCGAGGTTGGCTTCACTGGAGGCTGCGAGGCTCACGGGACGAAGGGAGGAAGCTTTTTTTTTTTTTTGCTTATGCTGTTCCCTGCTTGCCAAGCTTAGAGATATTAGAGGGAAGGAAGGGGGCTGGTCTGGTAATTGCCCAGCGGGCACGTACAGCCAGTTGGTGGAGGAAGATTGTCCCGGGCCCCCTTCACGCACTGTGCCAACTGGGAAGAGCCCTCACCCAGGGATGGATTTACGGCTGGCTGCTCAGAGTGGGATGTATGTTTTGGCTCACGTGCCTGAGAGAGGCACAGCGTCTTCCTCTTTCTTTGCCTCTCTCTCTCTCTCTCTCTCTCTCTCTCGACTTCAGAAGGGAAGGAGTTGGTCATTAATTCATTTGGATTTAGCAATCTGGGCTCTTTCATGGGAGAGAGGCAGGGGCCGTGAGGATTTTGTGTCAAGTTTACTGTGTTCAGTTAATATTTACGTAATGAAATTAATGTGTCCGTAAATGAGTGTTGGTATAATATAAGCCAGTATTTACCCGACACTTCCGGGATGCCATTGCCCCGTTCCAGATACTGACCTTGTATTGTATGATGCAATGGATTCCTATTATTACCCACAATTGACAGGGAAGGAAACTGAGGCACAGAGAGGTGGCTGATGAACACAAGGTCTGGAGTGTCAGAGCAGGGTTTTAGGAAGACAACCACTGTATTGTGGATGGGTAAGTAGAGGCTTGACATTGGGATAGTAGGTACGTGACTTTGGGGGAAGTTCAACCCATCCCCACCTGCTTTCAGTGGATGAGGGTCACCTCTGAAGAGGCCCAGGTTTCAGCAGTGAATTTGTGGCAAAACCAGGTTTTCTGACATATTGGCCACAGTCCCTGCGACCTCTTCCTCTTGCTGTTGAGAAGTCCCTAAACTTTGGGAGACCGGATTTTCATGCTCTTAAGCTCTTCCTCGCCAGGCCCGGGTGCACCGAGAGAAGCAGAGACAACAGTCTCAACCCCGATGAGGGAGGCCGACCATTCCAGGTCACTTGGAACTGAGGAGTTTTCCAGAACATGCTAGAACTGAGACGGCACCGGGGAACTTGTCCCACCCCTGTGTTTACGTTCATGGGAAACTCTCGGAACAGGTAGTGCCTATCTGAACCTGTGCAATGCAAAGCCTTTTGGGAATGCCTCCCAGCACACAGGGCGGGGGTCCTGGGCTCTGGAGTCAGGCAGACCCGGTGTGGGACCTCACTGGCACCGCTGCCTTATCAGCAAGTGACCTTGGCCTTGGGCACATTGCTGACTTCTCTGAACCTCAGTCTCTTCTTCTGTAAGATAGGGGTGATGCTTAAATCTACCTCAGGGGGTTGTGGTGAGGTTGGAGTGGCACATTCCATATAAGATAAGCCTCTCTAACAAGTATACCCTATACTGTATAAGATACACTAGGGACACGTGAAATCAAGCCCCTACCTAGGGCTCCCACCACGTAATTCTAGGTACATGTCAGGGTGGACTCTGAAGTAACGCTAAGCTCACGGACAGTCTATCTTATCAGCCCGTCTCCAGGCTCGCAAACTCGACGTGCCCAGGGCCTGGTAGGAACTGGTCCCCGCTATCCCCGGATTCTCTCCATGTGATGTTAAGAGTCCCCCAACAGCTCCATAAAGGTGTGAGGACTCTCTCACCCCCATTTTCCAGATAAATAAACTGAGACCTGGGAAGGAAAAGAGACTTGCCCAGAATCACTCATGTATTAAGTGGTAGAGGCAAGATTTGAACCCAGACAGCAGTCTACTCCCAGGCCCCTGACCGCGACACGGCTCGCCTTTTCCTGACCGCCTCGGACCCCTGCTTAATGCGCTCCCTCTTCTTTTGCCTGAAGGTATTTTTTCACTGTTTCCAGTTTTCAAAATTTTATTTCACGTCTCCTGAAACAACACCGGGTGAATACACTTTGGTCCACACTGGGTTTTCTCAACTTGGGCACTCTGGGCACATGGAGGCAGATGATCGTTTGTTGTGGGGGCTTGTTGGTGGGGGGGCTATCCCGTCATTGTAGGATGGTGAGCAGCCTCACTGGCCACCTCGCCCCCCAACCGGGTGCCAGAGGCATTCCCACCCCCACTTGTGACAATCAAACTTATGTCCAGATTTCTCGAAGTGGCCCTTGGACGGGAGGAGCAAAATTGAGCCCGGTTGAGAGTCGTTGATCTACATCTCTGTATTCTGATGTGATCATTTCTTGGACCCACGCGCATGCACTATTTCTTTTTAAAGGCTCTTTATACCTGATGCCGAACTGTCTCCCCCAAAGTTGTGCCAATTCCTAAGGCCGCCTGCCGTGCACGGCGACGCTGTTTCCGTGACAGGTGCCAACGATCGGAGTTACCCAGCGTGTTCTTAGGGAACCCTTGACAAGTGCTTGAAGACGTCTGGGTTTGTAGAATGGGGAGGCCGCAGTACATGACCCCAAGCCATCACTTCAAATGGGGGGACTCTGAGACCAGAAGGGGCAGTGGTTGGCTCCAAGTCACACAGTGGCTGAGGAGCCCCTTGTAACTGGAAGCCAGCATCCTGGCCAGTGGCCTCCATTGTTCGGATTAGATCGCTTCATCGACGCAAATGTTATTTCCAAGTTTCCTCGCAGGTGGTGTGCGATTCCATTAAAAAAAAAAAAATTTTTTTTTATTGTCCTGGCTGTGGATAAAGGCAGTGCTTTGGTGGCAGGGCAGGGAGTGATGTATTCTGGGGAGTCGAGGAGCCGGTAAAAGTTTATGGGCTTGCAGCCTGCCACGGACTGGGTTTATTGTCCTTTGTAAATTCTCCGCCATCTTTCTCCCTTTGAAGTCAGGAGCGATGGAGTGAGTGGCTTAATTGATACAGGATGGGAAGGGCGTGGTGATGCTCACAAGAGATAGGGCGGGCATGTTCCTGCAATGGTTCCCCATTCAGTTTATGAGCTCCTCAAAGGAGAAGGATCTGTGGACCCACCTCCACTTAAAATGAGATCAAGCACCTCTCCAGGGCCCCCGTGCCCTCGCCTGCATCTGGCTCTTGGATTTCATCCCCCCCCCCACCTCCCCTCAGGCTCACCATGCTACAGCCATGACCACAGTCTTGTCTTTCCTATTTGTTCCTACCTCAGGGCCTTTGCATCTGCTGCTTCCCTCTGTCTGGGACTCCCTTTCTCAACTTCTTTCCACAGCTGACTCTTCTGCTCATATATCGCCACTCAAAGAGGCCTCCTGGAGCACCCTATTTAAAGAAGGTCCCCCTTACCCCAGTCACAATTTATCGTACAGAGTTCATTCATCTCCTTTTCATGCTCACCATGGGACATGTTCTTATGTGTTCATTGGTCCGTGACGCGGTCTCTCTAGTGAGGATGGGGACACTGACTGTCATGTGTGCAGATGTGTTTCCAGTAGCTGGGACATAACAGCTGCTTGTTAGCTGGTAGTTCAGGAGGGTCCCCTCCACGTAAGACGAGGGGAGACACAATGGAGGCAGGGAAATAAAATACAGGCACAGAAAAGACGCACAAGAAAGCAAGTATTGGTGGTGGTGAATGTAAGAGGTGCAGTGACAGTTCTGAGCAGGCACCCGGGGACCCTGGAAAATTCCTCTGCAGGAGACGGCGTTTGAACTGGCCTTTCAAGAATGTGAAGAGTTTACGTGGGTGGGAAGCAGTGGGCCAGGCGCTGCAGGCCGGTGATTGGCTGGGCTCCTGGGGCAAGGCTGAGGTTTGCTCTGAAGGCTGTGGTCGAGGAGCGGAGTAACAGCGGGTGACACAGGACACTATGTACATGTGGTGGACGGGCTTTGGGACTTGAGCCTCATGCGAGGATTTGCATGGTGCGGGTCGAGGGATGTAAGAGCACGAGCTATCTAGAGTTAGATGGGACTGAGGTTTAGATCTGTGTCCTTGGCCAAGTTACTTATCCCTTCTGGACCTCACTTTCCTCATCTGGAAAATGGGGCTACGTCGTATAGAGCACCTAATAGAGGTGCTGAAAAATAGGGCTGAACAGCATTAGTGATCATAGTCGGTGTCAATAGTATTACCTAAATGAATAGAGTATTATTCCAACTGCTACTATAATCATAGGCTTATGTAGCAGGTGGTGAGCTTCCCATTTTATACATGGAAAAACTAAGGTAGGAGGCGTCTGGGTGGCTCAGTCAGTTAAGCATCTGACTTCGGTTCAGGTCATGATCTCGTGGTTCATGAGTTCAAGCCCCGTGTCGGGCTCTGGGCTGACAGCTCGGAGCCTGGAGCCTGCCTTGGATTCCGTGTCCCCCTCTCTCTCTGCCCCTCTCCCTGCTTACGCTCTGTCTCTCTCTCTCACTCAAAAATAAGCACTGAAAATTAAAAAAGAAAAAGAAAGAAACACTGAGGGCAGAAGCGACCAGTGGCTTGCTCTAGGTCTGTCTGCGGTTTGTTAAATGGCAGGGATTTGGACCTCCCTGTCCCTCTGCGTCTCCCAGTGTCCACCCAGACCTCTGTCTAGATCCAGACCGTGCCCCTCAGGGAGTCAGTTCTGTCTATACTCATGGCGTACGGCCATCTCAGTCAACACGTGACCACCACACCTCGCCCAGACACTTCGGTTTGCGAGGAGGTGACTTGTGGCTTTTTCTTTTTTAATCTGTCCTGGCAAGGCCCCACCACCATCTCCATTCCTGTGGGAGATGCCAGGAGTGACCTTGCGTCCCTGACGTGCCACTTTGTGACTCAGCACTGGGCCCTTCCCATCCCCTGTAGAAGGAAGATGCTTCCTTCACGCTGTGTGGCCTGGATCCACTCACCTCTCCAGATCCTCACTCGCCACCCTTCCTGGGTCCTTCTGGGCACCTCCTCCTTTCTGCCCAGGGACCGGTTAACCCCTCCCTGCCCTTCCCTTGACCGCCTCCTGATCACCGTTTAAGACTCAGCCCCACGCAGCGCTGCCTCCGAGGCAGAGCCGACTTCCTCCCTCCGCTTCCCCATCACAGGACTCACCCGCTCTGCTGACACCCTGGACCTGCTTCGCCAGTAGGGCCGGGACCAGACCCTACATGCTTACTCCCAACCCCTCCACACTCAGCCTTGTCTCCGTCACAGAGAGGAGGAATTCAGCGTGTTTGTGAACAAGTGAGCGAAGGAACGAACCCATGAACGAATTGATAACCACACCCCAGAGCCGCTCAGAGAGTGTGAGCTCAGGAAAAACCCAGATCCGAGTCTAATTCAAGGCTCCCCGAGCCTCGAGCGTCACTCAGCAGGAGGAGATGCTAACACCAGACGGACCCCAAGAGAGTCCAGAACAGCAAGGTCCTCAGAAGGCTCCTTTTGCCTCCCTGGGGCCCACGGGAGATGCCTCACTCGTGTTTGTAGAATAATTACCAAGCGGCAGCCGTGGTACAGCTGAGAGCCGTGGGCTCCTCAAGGCAAGAGACTGGTCTGCGGTCCGTCTCGTAAGCCCAGCTCCCAGCCAACTGCCTGGCACGCAGTAGGTCCGCATCCGACAGGTTGGGGAAACGACCCTCGCCCTGATTAGCCCCCACATCAGAAAGCACACAAGCGCCCTTCATAGTGCGCGGCCCAGCTCTTTCTGCCTTTGCAAAAGTTCTTTTCACTTCTGTGGTCTGAAGCCAGTTCCTTAACATTGTGTAAACACAGTTTTGTGCGGTTGAAAATGTATTTTAAAAATGTCACTAATTACCCCATGGCCTGTAACCACTCTTTCAAGGGCCATAATTGGCCTGTCATGTAAATACCTCATTAGGGGTCTTGGAAAATGGGGTGGATGGGAGGGCCTGGCGTCCCCAGGCCTCCTGGCTACACTTCTCCCGCTCCGTGCCCAGGGGAGACACTGGCGTCCCCTGCGTCAGCGGCCGGAGGGGGAGGAGGAGGAGGAGGGACATTCCCAGGCGGCATCGGGGGCTCTGATGCTCTGGCCCCCCAGACGGGGCCGGGCCGGCAGGCATCCGCACGCGGGGAATTCTCAAGCTACTAAGTTTAATGGGAACCAACTGCCCAGCCCCTCCTCCACCCTCTGTGCCCAGAGAATATGTGCTCATTTCAACTCAAATGACTCACAGATGTGTCTCTCGCTCCCCACTTTCCTTTTCTCCCCCAATAGGCCAGCTCGCGATGGTTCTCCCCCTTTCTGTCAGAACATCTACTGTCCGAGTGACGGGGGTCCGGGTGAGGTAGGCAAACTTCCCAGCTGAACCCATTTTCGAGGTTGGAACACAACGCACCCCGTGCACCACGCTTTCTTCCTCACCAGGGCCTCGAAGGACAGGGGTGAGGTTCTGTTTGTTCTGGATAAAAAACAGTTTTTCGTCCCAGACACGATCGTGGGCACTGACTTTTATCTGCCTTCTTGGAGATTTCTTTTTAGGACTTCCATCCGCGTGTGCAAAGGGTGGAAGTATATGGATGGCATCTGGTCAGACAGGAGCCATTATTTCAGAGATGTGGCGGGAGAGTGAGGGACGGCCATGTCCCCTGAGTTCGTGCTGCCAAAGCTTTCCCCTGGAACCAGAGCTCTGGCTGGTGGTGGGTGATCTTCAGGAGCCCGGGCTGCCCAGGCCTGGGAAGGGCCGGGCACCGCCGGTCTGAGCCACGCCCATGTGGGCTTTGTTGCATCTCCCTGAGGTCATTCTCTGTGCACTTGAGATAATTTGCTCCTGCCTGTCTTTCTCTGTTCTCTGGGAGGCCAGAGCACAGGCCTGGGGACAGCGAGAAGCAGCCAGGTTACAAATCAGAAGATGCTCCCCGGTTTTAAGGGAGGGGGTAAACCAGTTATGAGATGTCTACTCAGTGCCCATAAGACCTGGAGCCTTGGTGGGAGGGGCGAGGGCGGCGGAGAAAGTGTTAAATGAGAGACATGCCTCTACCTATGAGCTTGAGCCTGGTTCAACCTTTTACCCTTCTGAGCCTCAATGTTTGTATCTAGAAAATGGGTACTGATCATTTTCTCCTCCAGCAAGGGAGTTGGCATCAGGATGGGATGAGACCAGGATCTAGCGCCAAGGTGAGCACGTCATGCGCCGTCACGATGACTTACTGGTCTGTCTTCTCATCTGTAAAATGGGGAAATAGCACCGACCTCGTAGGATGGAGGGGGAGTTTCAATGACCTGTGTGTGTAAAGCACTTAGCCCAGTGCCTGACATCCTCTTAGTTATACATTAATCGTCATTCTGACAACTCTGACTTTATTATTACTATTTTCTTGCTTAAATATTTGGGCCATTAGCGGGCTTGGAAACTGCCACACAGAGGGATTAAGTGACTTGCTACGGGAAGTGACGAAGCCCTGACTGGACTTTGGTCCACGTGAGTCTGAGTCTGTAGCCGCAGCTTTGCTCTGTCACCCTGCCTGCATTCACATAGAAGGGACCGAGGCTGTGGGCTAGCGATGGTCATAAAGGAAGGTTTTAGGGGCTCCGTCACAAGAAAAGAGGCAAATGTACGATGAAGGACCACGACTCCTGAAGAAGGGAAGTTTTAGGGGTGTGAAGGTTGTAGCGGCCAGGAGGGTGACATATATAAATAGGGCAAGGGGGAAAGAGACACACGGAAGAAGCGCATATTTTTGTTTATTGCTCTGAATAGAAACTGAAATGATGGCTTTGTGCTTCTGACATTTTCATATTTCGTAGACATTTCTTTTCTTCCGGGATGATAAAATGATTATGAGGGGATGCAACATGCCAACGCTTTTCATAATAGGACCAATAAAAAACACCTAGTGGATTATCTCTCCTTGGATGCTTTGAAAAGAGGCTGTTCTTGGGGCGCCTGGGTGGCTCAGTCGGTTAAGTATCTGACTCTAGGTTTTGGCTCAGGTCATGATCTCATGGTTCATGGGATTGAGCCCCACACTGTGAGCATAGAGCCTGTTTGGAATTCTCTCTCTCCCTCTCTCTGTCTGCCCCTCCCTTGATTGTGCTCTCTCTCTCTCAAAATAAACAAATAAACTTTAAAAAAATTAAAAGAGGCTTTTCTGGTGGCAGGAGAATACTATTTATTTAGTAAATGATGAATTGATCGAGTATGATTTTTTAATCATCAAACAGGCATGTAATTTTAGCAAAAACTGGGACATTTAGAAAAATAGAAGAAATATATATATATATATATATATATATATATATATATATATATAACATTTATTTATCTTTGAAGGAGAGAGAGTGAGCATGAGCTGGGACTCAGCAAAGGATCATAGTTTGCTCAGACTACTGAGTATGTAATATATATATATATATATATATATATATATATATATATATATATAACATTTATCTCTCTTTGTTGGCTGTCCAACTATTTGGCCCTAGGGACCATNATATATATATATATATATATATATATATATATATATATAACATTTATTTATCTTTGAAGGAGAGAGAGTGAGCATGAGCTGGGGAGGGGCAGAGAGAGAAGGAGACACAGGATCCTAAGTGGGGTCCAGGCTCTGGGCTGTCAGCACAGAGCCCAATGTGGGGCTCAAACTCACGAGCTGTGAGATCATGACCTGAGCTGAAGTTGGACGCTTAACCTACTGAACCACCCAGGTGCCCCGAAAATGAAAGAAATCTCTAAAAATGACAGTTCTCGTTTGCAAACATAACGTCTTTTAACGTTTTAGAATGCTTTCGCCTGAGGGGGTTTTTTCTCCAATAGTAAAAAAAAAAATCGCATGATTTTAATAATACTATAAAGGTAATATTGCCTCCTGCCGTTTCCTGTAGTATTTTAACATGGGCATTTCTGTATTGTGTAGATTTTTCTAAACAAATGTGTAGTAACTCACCACTGGTGGCAAGTCTGGAAGTTAATCAGTCTTCCTGGGTTAATAGTCCATCATTTTAATTCTTCACTGTCACAAACAATGTGGCAACGATCATCTATTTTTTTTTTTTTGCATGAAGTTTTTCCCTTTCCTCTCTCTCCTCCCCTCCCCTCCTCCCTCCCCTTCCTCTCCTCTCCTTCCCTTCCCTCTTTTTTTCCTTAGGATGGAAAATTCTGCTTTGGATGAATTTTTAGAAGAAACCTACCAAGGTCAAGCTGTGAACGGCGAAAGCCCCAGATAGGTATCGCCAACTTACCCCCCTCCCCCGCCGGCCGAGAGATTCCACGTGATATCTTGAGGTCCCTCGCATTTTTCAATTTCATGACTTTGGGGACAGCATATGGTCATTTGTGATTCATTGAGCAACATCTATGGAGAACCGTCTTCGTGCAAGGCTGTCGCTGGTGTTTCTCAAGGCTTCCCTCTTGGGTCTTCCCAGGATGAGTCAGAAGCCACAATGAATCAAAGATGTGACCGACCTCAGATTTTCAACTCTTCTCTGGGAACCGGGCCTCACGGGTCTCCGAGGGGACCTCTGACTGTTTGGGGGGGGGGTGGTGGTGCCCAGTGGTCTGGCCTTTCCCGGGAAGGCCGTCCTGATGTGTTTGAGCACCCAGCTTCTGTGGGATGAAAGCAGCCAATGCTCATCGTTTGAGCTCCCTGTAGTGCGTACATAAGTGTCCCAGCATGCATTAAGCACCCCGCCCCCTCCCTACCCCCTCTCTCTGACAAAGCTTTTATATGGAGCACGAGCACCCATAAATAACAGACCAACCTATAAATAAATACAGCTGGGAGCCCACAAAAGCCCTTGACAAATGCTGTTTATTTAATTTCTCGAGTGTGGTCCGTTTGAGATCCAATTGGAAAGGCCCGCTAAGCTTTTAAAAGGCCAGCTTACGTGCTTAATCTTGACCCCCCCCCTTTGAGGGGCCATCTTCCCATCTCCCCCACACCTGCTGAGCTCAGTAAGGCAGCGTGGCTGTCTCCAGGGGCAGGGAGTTGGGACAGCGATGTGTTTGCCAGGGCCTCTTCCCCATGAGGGGACTCAGCTCGGGACAAGTCCAAGTCACACCGTTGTTATTAATCACGCCCCAGCCTAGCCGGTTGGATCCGTCCTCATTATTCATTTGCTTGGTGGGAAAGTCTGAGCCCTCCTTAACTGCCTCCGGAGGGGGAAGAAAACAAAAAAACCCAGTGGTAATAGCCATGCGGAGCCAGTGTGGGCCTCTCGCCATGAAGTGTCTGAATCATTAATTATTTCCCAAGCAAACACACAGGGCGGCACATCGCAGAAGGAAGAACACGTTGTTACCGGCCTCCCCATCTCCTTCCTGCCCCAGGACTTTGGCTCATGCGCTTCCTTCTCCCCGTCTTCACTTAACTAGCTCAATGCATCCTTCGATAAGCAGCTGGTCTGCCCCTTCTTTCGGGAAGCCTTCCCTGCCTAATCTATGTCCTCCTAAAGAAACAGACTACCAGTCTCCTCGTATACATCTTTATAGCATCCTGTGCCTCTCTTGTATTTCTACCCATCATCTCGATTAAATTATTCATGGTGCAGGGTCTGCTGATTACCCGTCTTGCTCACTCAAATACCGCTTCCCACCTGCTACCCCCAAATCTGAGCCGCTATCACGTTGCCTCTGAGAAAATGCGAAAGCTTCCTCAAAAGACTCTCTGCCTTCCCTGGCCTCTGCCCCTGAAGTTTCTGCCTTTACCACAGCAGCCAGTGGATGCTGCATTGTGTCCCTCCTCTGCTCAGAACCTTCCAAGGGCTGTTGGCTCTCCCGAGTGACAGCCAAAGCCCTGACTGTGGCCTGCCGGACTCTCCAAGACCTGGCTGCCCTCATTTCTGGCTACCCCCCCCCCCTTTTGCTCACTCTGGTTCAGGCACATTGGTCTCTCAAACGTTCTAGAAGAGTCTCAGCACACTCCTGCTCCCCTCGCAAGTGGCTGTGGGCTTCTCTTCCTCATTGTCAAGTTCCCACTCATTGAGCGTCTTTTCAAGAAGCCTTCCCTGACCCCCTACACCGCTCCCCAGGACCCACTTGCTCCCATTTATGACCCTCTCACATGTCCTACATTTGGGCCTCCGGCAAAGCAGAGGGGCTGAGCTTACTGCTCTGTCCGCACTGTTAGACCTGTCCTTGACCCACGGTAGGCGCTCCATTAAGATATTTGGCACAAATGAATGTCCTATTTTAAACAATGCATTTCTTTGCTTGTGTTTGTCTGAAAAGTTAAGATGTCTGAATTCTTGAAGTGGACCTTCTCCATCTTGTACAGGGTTTATCAGCCATGTCTGTACATCTTGTCCCCCGACCCCACCCTGGGCAAAGCTCCTACAATGAAGGTCATAAAGATTTCTGGTAGAGTATGATTAGGGGGCAGGGAGGTGCTCTCCCTCCCCCCTCAAAAAAAAACCCAAGATGGGGAGAAGATGGAATCATCTAGAAAAAATTGGAGCCAATGAGCAATGCTTCCCTCTGGGCAGACGCCTGGGGACGCTGTTGCAGGTCAAGCTGTCGGGAGGCTCTCTGGTGCGTGGCCTTGTCTGACAGTTGCCGGAGGAGCAGTGTAGAGCTGAGCGGCCAGAGGTGAGGTTAGCTGAGACTGAGCCCAAGTGTTGAGTTTTGCCATCGTCACATTAGATTCTCTCAAGGTTGAGGTCTTATTTGTCCACATGAAAAAGTCCCAGCTTGGTATTTATCCTAGGAGGCAGGGTGGGGCAGTGGAGGGTGTGACTTTGAATTCAGATGGCCCCTGGTTCAAATCCTCTTGCTAGCTACTTTCATGACCTTCTTTAGGCAAGTTGCCTTGCCTCTTTGTTTTCCTCACCCGTCATTGTACTTCCCTCCAAGGATCCACTTACCTCCTGGACTTCATCCAGAAGTTCTCTTCTTCCAACCACACTGGCTTCCTTTTCATTGCTCGAAGCCATCTGGCCTCAGGATCTTTGCACTCATTCTTCTTCCTGCTAGAATGTTCTGCTCCCCACTTGTGTGTAGCTGATTTCTGCTCATCAGTGAGATCTCAGGTGAAATGTCACCTCTTCAGAGAGATCCTCCCTGACCACTCCACCAAAATTGCCTCTGGACCATGAATAAGCAGTCACTCAGTGATATTTTCATGATGGCATTTAAAAGTATACTCTTAATATACATACTCAAAGTATATATGTATTGATTGTACATGTATTGATTCACTTGTTTACTGTTTGTCTCTTATTTTCCACCAAAATTAAGTTCCATATGAGTAGATACTTTCTTTTCATTCATTGTCTGTGTCTTTAGCACCTTGGACAGTGCCTGGCACACAGTAGGTACTCAATAAATATTTGCAGGAAGAAGGCATACATGTTTTGTTTCAAGGAAAACTGGATTGTGGTAGAATAGTTGTGATTGCAGTGATTTTGAAGCTCCTTCTACCAAAAGGTGGATTTCCTTGCCCATCTCTGAATCTTAAGCTGAGCTTGTGACTTGGGGCCCATAACATACTGTAGATGTGACAGCATGTCAGCTCTGAGTCTGGGTCTCAAGAGGTCTTGCACACCTCTAATCTAACTCTTGGAACACTGCCCTCACTATGAGACATGTGGCCCTGTCACCCCTGGTACCCTAACAACCAATCAATAGCCAGACGTGTAAATGAGGTCATATGATAGTAGCAGCCTCTAGGCAACCTACCCACTGCACACAGAGCCATGAGAGGACCCAGCTGAGATCAGATGAACTGGCCCAGATCAGCAGTACCAACCAGCTAAGACTTAGACTCATAAAAACTGAGTTTTGGGGTAGTTTGTTATGCAGCGATAGCTAACTGATACGTGGAACACACACACACACACACACACACACACACAGCTTGGGACGTTGTAGATGCTCTATAAATGGTAGTTATTTATGGACATGGTAGATACGCATTACTTGGTAGTCAGAAGTGGTGTAAGAAGTTTAACACTAAGATGTGTAGCCTTACATTGACCAGGAGGTGTGCATCCCCTTGAGGCCTCGAACAGACTGCTTCTGCTATTAGCAAATATCCCTCCAGTCTTGCACGTGGTCCCTTGACCTCAGGGTCAGAAGAGCACTGGGGAGCCTTAGGCAGACCCGGCTCTTTGTTTGACCTGAATAATACATGCATTTTCCTGTTTCTATGATGTTTTCAGGCCTCTGATTTATGGGGATGAATCTGCCCCTCCGTTTGCCCTGGCTTTTGTTAATGACCTATCATGAATTATCCACAAAAGAAATGTTAAAGGAGCTAATTAGGCATTAACCTTGCATTATAGATCAACCGCACAATTGGGTCCTTCACAGCTACGAGTGTGACAACGGAAAGTATGGAGTATTGATGGTCCCAGGAAAGGCCAGAAGGATGGAGGCTTCGGGGGGGGGGGGTGGACACAAAATCCAGCACCGGAGTTGGGGGGGAAGGAGCAGACATGTCTCCGTGCGTGCCTTCCTCTGGCAGGAGGGGAAACCAGCAGGAAACTCTAACATAGCTACTCACTATACCGTGTGATGTCACGAAACAAGGAACGATGACAATTCTCTCACAGGGCAATGAGGACTGAACGAGACACCTCATCTATACAGGGCCTGCTGTGTACTTGGCCTTTGAAAAATATTCTTTCCCTTCCCTCTTCTTTTGGAAAATTCATGTTTTAGAGCTCAGAACCAAAGATTGGCTACTCTATGGAGTGGGGCCGCTTTGTAAAGATGAGCCTTGCTTAATTCCTGGTAGAATCATGTTGGTTCCCTGAACATGAGTGATGCACAGCCAGCTGAGTCAGGTTGGATAAAATCCTTTAAAAAATGTTTTAATGCTTATTAATTTTTGGGAGAGAGAGAAAAAACTGAGTATGAGCAGGGGAGAGGCAGAGAGAGAAAGAGACACAGAATCTGAAGCAGGCTCCAGGCTCTGAGCTCTCATCACAAAGCTGTCAGCACAAAGCCTGACGTGGGGCTCGAACCCACAACCGTGAGATCATGACCTGAGCCAAAGTCAGATGCTTCACTGACTGAGCCACCCAGATGCCCTGGATAAAATCCTTTTAATAAGTAGCATGGTGAACTGGGATAATAACAACATGATATATATAACATATTTATTTATTATACATAAATAATATATGTAATAGATATTTACTCTATATAAAGAATATTTATTATATATAAATGATAGTATTATATATAAATAATATATAATGCATATTTATTATATATAAATAATAAATAATGTATATTTACTATATGTAAATCATATATATTACATATAAATCATAGGTATTTGTTGTATGTAAATAATAGATATGTATTCATTACATATAAATAATATAAATATTATTTTACAGCTTACAGAACAGGTTCTTATCCATGTCACTTCCATTTTCTGGGACACAGTCCTCACATATAAAATGAATATATTGGGGACATGCCCGCTCTGCCTCCCCCCCTTCTACGGGAAACTATCCTGGCCTGAGTCCTTGCCATGGGGGTGGCCGTGTTGTGTGTCACGTGACTCCCCACCCCGCATGCACTCTACCATTACTGTTTGGACGAAAGGCGAGCCCTGATCAAGGGCAGCCAGTCAGTGGGCTTGCCCGTGAGCGGGGCTGAGACCCAGTCAACCAGATTATGTCTTGGGAATTTGAACTAGCGGCACCAAGTGTGAGGTGGGGCAGAGGCTGAGGGAAGACTGGGGCAGGTGGAAGCCAGCCCGGGCAACCTGGTGAAGGGCAGAAAGTTCCGGAGCTGAGAGTGATGAAGCAGATTGGGGGTGGACACAGCAAAGGGGGCAGGATGGGAAGGAAGAGAGGGAGAGGGAGAGAGAGGAGAGGGGGAGAGGGGAGGGGGAGGGGGAGGAGGAAGGAGGAAGGGAGGAGGAGGGGGAGAAAAGAGGAACATTATGTTGGAGACAGGAATTGAGAAATGGCTTTGGGTCCTAAGAGATTATGCTTCCCTTTGTAGCTTCTGTATATTCTCCCTTCCCTTTTGTTTAGAGCTGGGAAGAGAGGACTTAATACAGCAATTTTTTGAAGCCGGAGCATTGAGCTTTCTGAGCTCTGCGCTGCACATCTTCGGCCTGCCCTGAGGGCAAGGAAGGCACGTGAAATTTTATTGAAAATAAGTGGGTTGACCTACTGTCTCTCGAAGCCCCAGTCCTGATGGAAGGTGACCATGAGCTCATGCCTTTGGCTAGGCTCGCGGAGGAGCGATTGAGTATCAGAGCGGAGCTGGGTGGAGCGCTGGGCGGTGAAGGGCCGACTCCACGGGTACAATTGGGTGCAGGCCACATCCCATGGGGCTGGGGGTCCTTGTAAGATAAGTGTCTACAAAGGCCTCTGGCTGTTGTACCTGTTCAGATGAGGCACCGTGGGAGCTGAGTGTCACTGCTGCTCAAGTTACCCACCATGTCCCTAGAATCAGACAACTGACTCCCCTGGCTGGGTGCCAGGAAGCATCGCAAGGAAGCAAAGCCCTAATGGGGTCAGGGGCACAATGGGTGGTGTCAGGTGTTACGGTGACTTTTGGGTGGAGGCTGTGTGAACCCGTAATCAGCCAACCAGGAGTCAGGCTGCCCCGTGCTCCCTGCACCTGACAATTGGGCCGCTATGCAAGATTCCCGCCACAGACTCCTTACATCCTGGGAGTCACAGCTGTGATCCGTTACTAATGTGCCCTTGGATGCTTTGCATCTTATTAACACGGAAGATAAACCTGCATTCAGGACAAGTGGTGGCGAAATTTCATTTTGTGAAAATTTGCTGTGGTTTTTGTCCTTTACGAGGGCTGTGTTCAAGGGGAAAGCACGTTCAAAACCACCAAATTATTCTTATTATCTTTTCCTCTTTCGAGCCCTATATCAGTGAAGGCATTCGGAGCAGTAATGGAGCGGGTGTGCTTGGATGCCTGCGGCGAGTCACTGCCACCTCAGGTGTCCAGGAGGGAGAGGAGGAGGAGGGCTGACACTTTCCAGGCTTCTAGAGATGGCTGTGCACGCCGGAAATTGCTAAGAGCCCTGACTCAAAGAAGGATTCAGGAACTCAAGCTTGTTCTGCTGTTCTGCCTCCCTGAATACACTCCCCACCGACCTCCCCTCTGCCTAACTCCACTTGCTGTCTGCCTCTCCTCTTCTTTTCTTCTCTTCTGCTTAGTTTCTTTTTTGCTTTTTTAAAAAAAACTTTTTGCTAACATACACACAACAGAAGACTTCCCATCTTAACCATCATCAAGGGCGCCATTCGGTGCCGTGACGTATGTTCACACTGGGGTCCTACCATCAGCACCATCCATCTCTAGAAGGTTCTCATCATCCCAGCTGGAACTTTGTGCCCAGGAAGCACTAAGTCCCCATCGCTCCTTGCCTGCTTGATTTATTGTAAGGAATTGGCTCCGCCTCTGTGGACGCTGAGAGGTCTTGCAAATCGTAGTCGTAAGCTGGAGACCTAGAGAGCTGAGCTGGCCGTGTGATTCCAGTTGGACGCCCAAAGCCTGGGGACCTAGGCAGTTGCTGGTCCCAGTCAGAGCAGGAGAAGGCTGCCCAGCAGGAGGCAGAGAGAGAGGCTTCTCCTCTACTCCTGCTTTTCCTTGCACGTGGGTCATGATGGTATCAAGGTTCATCGAACCAGGAACACAGATCAGCCGTTTCCTTGCTTCTTAAGGTCAAGTCCAGCACCGGCAGGAAGGAGCGCATGTGTCTCCGTGCGTGCCCCCCTCTGGCAGGAGGGGACACCAGCAGAAACATATCTACTTCCACTGTATCGATAGAGCACATTTTGCTTATCCATTCATCAACATGGACATTTGGGTTGTTTCCACTTCTTGGCCGCTGTGGGTACGCTGCTGTGAACACCCACGGAAGGCACCTCTCCCTTCTCCGGAGAAGCTTCTGCGATGGGCAGGTATCCTTCCTCTGGGCCTCGCTCGGCTGCTCCTCGCTTTGGTCTTTCAACCCACGTTCTGGTCAACTGGCCCACTCGTAGCAACCATGTCTAACGATATGACAGGATCTGTCCATCAGCTTGGGGTGGGGACTGGATGGGTGGGGTGGAGGAGAGAGAATACAGAAAAGGCACAGTCCCTTCTAACAGGTGACAGTTGAAAGTGATTCCCAACAGGGAAGGAAGCTGTAGAAGAAAGCCTGGGCTTGGCGTCACCCAAGCCGGGTCAAGTCTAGGCCGTTGCCAGCCTCAGTTGCCTACCTGGAAAATGGAGATAATGCTTACCACACTCCAGCGCCACCTTCAAGATCAAGGGGAACAACCAGTGCTGAGGGCCAGGCACACCGAGGCGGCGGATGACTGTTAGCTCCTTCTTTCCTTGTGTTGGCCAGACCTTACGCAGCGTGGGACCCGTCAAGATCAAGAGTGCAAATGGCTGCTTCTCCCATTATGGTTTCAGGCAGAGAAATATTAACGTCTGAAATTGGAGTCTGCTTCAGGAGAACGTCTCACCCTGCGGCTCCCTGCCCTGGGCGGGGAGGGGCTCATTAGCATCCAAAGAGCGGACAGCTGGAATGCTACCTTCTACTCCCTCCTCCTGACCTTCAGATCGCAGTGTCTTCGAGCTGGAAGGCTGCTCTTGAAGGCATCTGAGTGGAGCTGGCCATTCTCTGCTTGGGTCTTCCTCTCCGTTTCTTAGCATACAGCAGCAGGGTCCCGCCCACCCCACACTGGGAAACTTGCCTCTGAATGGGAGTCCCACCTGGCAGAGGAAAGGACAAAGCCCTATACTTCTATGCCCTCGATGAATGTGGGACCTTTCCAGATATTAAAGCCTCTGCTTTCTGTGTCCCCGTTGAGGGAGTCTGAGCCCACCTTGATTTTCCAGCAGAAGAAGTGCACGGTCCCATCCCTGTGACTCCCCTGATGAACGCTTTCTGAGCACCCCACCGCATGCTAGGCCTTGCATTGTTGTGGCTGTGGATGTGGTGATGCCAATCGGTTGCCCTCCTGACACTCAGGAGTGTTGAAGGCCTGAGAAAGACAAGCCAAATGACAATGACTCTTCAACAGGTAAGTGGTGTGACGGTGAGAGGCACACGGTGTTATGGAAGGAGATAAAAGGGGCATCTGATGCAGGGAAGGCTTCCTGGAGGAAGGGGTATGGTCTAAGAGAAGAATCCAAGGATGCAGAGGAAGTAGCCCAATTCGGAAATGCAGGCAAGGCAATACCACAAGGAAGGAATGGAAAGGTGAAGGCCTGGATGTGAGCAAAGAACAGGGCTTCTTGGGAACAGGGAGCAATTCAGCATTGCTGGGGAGGGGAGCCAGTGAGGGACGGGGTGCAGGAGACAGGCTGACGAGGTGAGCTGCAGCTGGGTCTGGAAGCGCCTGTATGTCGCGTTACGGAGTTGTGGTTTGATCTCAGGACCGTGGGAGCTACAGAGAGAACTTTGGCAGGAGACAGAGAGACACGGTCAGGTTTGCATTTGGAAGGTTCCACTCAGCCGCAAGAGAGTGACAAACCCGATGGCGGGCTGGATGGGAGAAGGGAGGAGGCCAGGAAACCATCAGACGATACAGCCGGTCCCATATCTGGGGTCTGTAATCAGCAACAGAGGCGAGGTTCCATCAGCTCACTCGAACCCCTATTACGCCCCGACTGTGTACCTAGCATGGTGCCCAGCCGCCAACCCAGATGACAGGGATGGGCCCTAAAATGGCCGATGCCTGAGTGAATGCCTATGCGGAGCCCTGATGGCCAAGAAGGAGAGAAAATAGATTTGAAGATGTAGACGTTGGGGCGGGGGGGGTTGCTGGAGGGGACGGGAGAGAAAGGTAGAAAGGTCAGCGGGGGCTTCAGCTTGGCATGAAGATTTATAACCTCCCGGCTCTTGCTCTGGCCCCCTCCCCGTGCCTGCCCCCTTTCCCTCTCTGGCGGCATGTTCTAGAGACACACATTATCTCTATTAATACCAGCCACAAGGTCATTACTCAGGCACCAACTTTTCCTCCAGCATAAATATTTATACAGGACTGACCTGTGACTCTGCTGCGTTTTTGTTTTATTTGATTCCTGCCGCCTTTTGTGTCTTGCTAGTCTGTCGGCTAACATGTTTAGCTCCTCTGTCTGGAAGCTTCGGAGCCAGCCAAGTCTCTGGGAATGGCAAAGGGGGGCAGGGAGGAGGAGGGGGAAGGAGGAGGAGCCGGAGGAGGAGGAAGGGCGGGTACGCTCGCCAGACACCAGTGAAAACCCACCGGAGCGGATGTGAGGATGTGTCGGTGGGCTGTTGAGCAGTAGGCTGGCGAAGCTCTAAGGAAAGGACGGGGGTGGGGATCTTTCTTCCCTCAGCCCCATGGCACCCTTGGCACCCCCAAAATCTAAGTCAGAAGCAGACGCCCCATGAAACTAACAAAGCAAATGCTTCAAGCCCCTGTACCTGCAAGAGCCCCTTCTCTGGCTTCACGTGGGGATCCAGCAAAATGTCCCCAAGGTCGTGGATTCTTTGAAAATTTCCCAATAGCCAGACATTTTTGTGTGCTTTCTCTTAGAGCCCCCCACCCACCCGCCAGCGGAATGAGCTACAGGTCCCCCCAACCTAGCTCCGCTCCTGTGCTCTGCTCCTGTTAGTGGTGATTCGAATTGCAAGTGGTTCTGCTGGGAATAAATGTTCGATGTAAATATCGCTTAAAAAGAATGATCGTGGGGCGCCTGGGTGGCTCAGTCGGTTAAGCGTCAGACTTCGGCTCAGGTCACAATCTCGCGATTCATGGGTTCGAGCCCCGCATTGGGCTCTGTGCTGACAACTCAGAGCCTGGAGCCTGCTTCGGATTCTGTGTCTCCTCTCTCTGCCTCTCCCTACTTGTGCTCTGTTTCTCTGTGTCTCTCAAAAGTAAATAAACGTAGAAAAAAAATTTTAAAGAATGATCATAATATTAATAATAACCACCATAATAATAACACTTACTCCCAGAGTGCCTGTGGCATACCAGGCTCTCACTGAATTCTCACCATGACCTTGACACAGTCATTATCATCCCCAGGATACGGATGAGGAGTTGGGGGCTTAGGGAGGTTAATTAAATGTTTGAGCCCAGCGTCTCACAGTTAGTAAGTGGGGGACCTGAGACCTTGACCCCGCTTCCTTCTGAACCTCTAAAAGTGAGAGTCATTGGGATAATACAGAGCTTGGCCCCTGGGCACCAGGCGTTAGATTTACACGTTTCTTTCGCACTCGGTATTGAACAGCCCTGCAAGGTGGGCAGGGGCCGATGGCTCCGTCCCAAAGTGAGAAAGCAGAGGTGCGGGCAGGGAAGTGATCACTGCTAAATCTAGAGCAAATACATCGTGAATCACACTCGGACCCTGCTGTGGCTGACTTTTCCCTCCCAGCTCTGCCAGACAAAGTTGGTGAGGAATGTCCCGCAAACACAGGATTCTGTTCGGTGGGTCAGTGAGGGCTGATGTCTTTCCCGCTTCCTTGTACGATGTTTCCACAGTTTCATAAAGGAGACTTCATACACGTCCTAACAGGAAAATGGAGAGGCCAGGGAATTCTTTCTTCCCCTCTGCAGGCAGGTTGGCCGTGAGGCCAAGGTTAGAGTGGGGCGGGTGAAATCGTGATGCGGAGAGGCTGGGCGGGAGCGGAGGACTGGTGTTTTAAGGGGCCGTCTCTCTGCTCCGGATTTTCATGCACTTCAACAGCCCGCCCTGCAGCCCAGAGCTCAGCCTTGCAATGCCTGCCAAGACCTGCCAAACCCTGGCAACTTCTTTTAAGGCCAGAGATGTGTCCAGTCCACTCACGACGCGTCCCCGGCACCTAGCACGATTCCTGGCACAGAGTAGGCGCTTTATAAACATTCATTGTGTAAGCGAGCAAACTGATAAATGACCTCCCACCGGGGACCACCTCTTAGAAGCATGTAAATGTTAATGGAAGTTCTGAAAATCAGAAGTATCCTTAAAGACCTGAGGGGCCAGGGTACACTTCAAAGGACACTTACACCGAGCGCGCAGCTGGAGACATCTGGCAGATTGGGGCTGGGCAGATGGCCATCTCCCTAACAACTAGCTGGGAGACTTTAGGACGTCATTTCTGTCCTCTGAACCTCTGTCCTCCCATCTGGAGAAATCAGGGGAGACGTGTATGAGTTCTCAGTGCTGAGGCCGGTGATGCCATGAAGGGAGCAGCGCAATAATGGGGAGCAGGAGCCAGACGTCCTGGGCTCAGGTCCCTGCTTCGTCAGGACTAGCTGTGTGTGCACGATGCAGGTGACCTCAACCTTTCCCCATCTGGGAAATGGGACTAGTCATAGCACCTGACTCATTGAGGTTCTACAAGGATTAAATTAGGTGATATGTATAAAACGTAAAGATCTTAGAACAATGCCTGGCATGAAGTACACGAATAATACGTGTTGTAAATGACTGTGATTTGCATCTATGAATTGGGAGGTAATTACATTCATATTATATGCATCGGGGTCATCATGGCCCGATGTTAACAGTTGGCAAGGCATTGTCTCTTTGCTCCTTGAAAAATTCTATTAGGTGTATATACCTTTACTTTCATGAGCTCTGTTTGGCCGATGGACAAAAGGCACACAGCATCTTGATAAGGGGGCAGATAGCAACCTACGTTAGACATCCAAGTCGGGCTCCAATGTCAGAATTCACCAAAACAAAGCAAGTACCTCGAAGGGAGCTTGGGCTAAGCCAAGAGGTAAGCAACTGCAGGTGTCTGGGTCAAACAGAACTCAAGCCGAGTTACATTGGTTCTCGTAATGTACACTGGTTCTCAAGCTTGGCCACCATTTGAATCACATGAGGCTTAAAAAAAGTAGTGATGTGGGTGTTGTCCCCAGGGACTGTGACATAATTGATGTAGGGATTGGCCTCTGAGCTGCAGGATTTTTGTTAGTTCCTCAGGTGGTTCTAATATGTAGCCAAGATTGAAAGACACCGTTCAGGAACCCTGCGTGAACCAAATAAAATTATGCTAGTGGTCGAAATTATGCTAGGTCGTATTCAGCTAAGGAACCACTAATCTGCAATCTTATGTAAAGACACGATGTCTTTGATCAAGATGAATTAATCCATCCATCCACTCATCCACCCATCATCTACCCACCCACACACTTCCCATTTACCCTCCTATACATCCATGCTCTCATTCACCTATCCTTCATTCCTTCCATCCATCCATCCATCCATCCATCCATCCATCCATCCATCCATGCATCCATCCACCCAGGCATCCATCCACCCAGCCATCTATCCATGGAGCATATATCCATTCATTTACCCATCCATCTACCCATCCACCCATCCCTCAACCCTCCTTCCACGCTCCCATCCATTCACTCACCCATCCACCCATTCATCCACTCATCTACCCACCCACCCATCTACCCACTCATCCATCCACCCATCTATCCTTGCAGTCATCCATTTATTCATTTGCCTATCTACCAACCCACCCGTACATCTTCTTACCCTCCAACCCACCTATACATTTGTCCATCTACCCACTCACTCATCCATACTTTCACCTATTTATCAGTCTATCATCCTTCCCTCGCTCTCTTCTTTGCTCTTCCTTCCCTTTCTTTTTTTTCTGTCTCTTTAGTCCTGTCTCCTCTCCCCCAGGACCACAGCCTGGGCTGACCCTTAGACCAGTTTTTCTTGTAGCATAAACAGCTTCTTCCTCGTCTCTTCTCTTAAATGCTTCTCTTCCACGGCTAAGGTGCTAGCGAACTTCTTGGAGGTGCCTGGCAGAAGTGAGCCAGAGAAAGAAAAGAAATCTGTTTCTGGTTTTCCCTGGATGACCTTTCTTTCCCGAGGAAGTCTCTTATAAACACGTTCAGCACCGGCGGATGCCAAGACTTTTGAAAGGCTCCTCCAAGTCGAAAGGCAATCTCAAATGCATACCTGGTGTGCGATGATCTGGATCCGGGCGGGGGGGGGGGGGGGGGGGGGGGGGGGGGGGGGGGGGGGGGGATTTAAGGGATGCAGTGACCGTGCAACCCAGGGCCAGCCCCAGGGGCTTCCTCTCTTCCCACAGGTGGCAAGGGGTAGCACCAGGACAGGGGCAGGACCCCAAAAGCTGTCCCTAAGTTTGACATGACTTTCTGCTTCAAGAGTCTGTCCCCATACCAGCTTCTATGACAGCGTTTGCTGTCCTTGGCACTACTGCTCCTTTGGACCAGGCAATTCTTTGTTGTGGGGGACTGTCCTGTGCACTGCGGGATGTTTAGAGCATTCCTGAACTGTCCCCTCTAAGTAGCAGCACCTGACCCTCGTCCCCGAGTTGTGGACTCTCCCCAAAATATCCCCAGGCATTATCAGCTTTCTTTTGGAGGGAAATTGTCCTTGCTTGAGACTCGCTGTTTTAAGCCAGGCTCATGGTAATTGGCAGGTTGTCACCCACTGGAACGTTTGTTTTCTTTGTGAATAATAATAGTTTCCAAAATTAATTACAATAGGTTCAGCATCAGACATGCCGCCCTCTCTGGTAATGACAATAACAACGTAATAATAATAGTAATGATGCTATTGATGACACTAACGGCGCTCACCGTGTACTTGACTTTGCATTCAAATCCAGACAGTGGCTCTCACCCAGGTTGAGATCACAATCACCCAGAGAGTTTTAAAATTCACAACGCCCCGGCACACCCCAGCTCAATTATATCAGGATCTCTGGAGGTGGGGTGCAGGCATCAATACTTTGTGAGTTCCCCTGGGGATTCCAATGTATAAAGAACCTCTCGTCTGGGGGTCAATTTATGTCCAGGGTTGCCTGAGACGCTTACTGTTTACACCTGCTTTCCTATAATAGTCATGATGTTTACTTCTCAGGGTGCCCTGGTTCGGACACTAAATTTGCGGTCACCCATCCTACGTCTCATGAAATCTTACCGATTCTTACAGATAGGTGCAGTCATTATCCCCAGCTATGCCTGTGGAGAAATGAGACCAACAGAGATGACATTGTTGGCTCAAGGTTGCACAGCTTCTAAATGGCTGAGTTAGGATTCGAACCCAGATCCGGTCTCCCCTAGAGCTGGGGCACACTGAACCCTGTGCTGTACAGTCTCTCATGCCAGGCTCTCTAGGAAAGACTCCTGCTCCTATTAAGCAGAAGAGACTGTATGAAGTCTGTGATAAGGGACATTTTCCTGCGTAATGGCAACATTCATGTTTTTCAAGATCCTAAAGCATCTTTGAGATAACACGTGCATTTTTTTTCCTTCTTGGAATATTCTTTTATTTTGTATTTTTTAAATGTTTATTTATTTTTGAGAGAGAGAGAGAGAGAGAGAGAGAGAGAGAGAGGCAGAGCACGAGTGCGGGAGGGACAGAGAGAGAGGGAGACACAGAATCCGAAACAGGCTCCAGGCTCCAAGCTGTCAGCACAGAGCCTGACGTGGGGCTCAAACTCACGAACCATGAAATCATGACCGGAGCTGACGTCGGATGCTTAACCGACTGAGCCACCCAGGCACCTCTCTTTCTTGGAATATTCTTTTATTTGTTGTTGTTTTTTGCCATGTAAAACAGCACACTCTTTTCCCAATTGGGGTAAGCCAGGTTATGCTGTGGTAACAATTCCCAAACCTCAGTGCGCTAAAAACCAAATGAAGATTTTCTTCACTTCGCTTCTATTTCTCACTTCTGCTACCTATCTGTCTTGGGTCAGCAAGTAGGGCTCTGTTTGTCATCGTCACTCTGTGTGTGATCCTGGCTGATAGAGAGGACAGGATCCCACCCACAGCTAATTAATAGAAACATGCACACTGGCATTTCAATGCTGTATGTAGCTCAGGAAGTGACACGTGTGCCGCAGCGCTCAAAAACCATTGGCCAGAACTGGTCACAGGGACCTACCCAAACAGAAGAGGGCCAGAAAATAAAATCTTGAGGTTAGAGGGCTGGGAACACAAGATAAACAGCAGAAATGACAACCGCCTACGTGTTTATTGAAGAAAATTTGGAAAAATGAGAAAACCGTAAAGAAGATTAAATGGCTGGGACGCCTGGCTGGCTCAGTCCGTTAAGCCTGCGACTCGATTTCTGGCTCAAGTCATGAGCTCACGGGTTCGTGAGTTTGAGCCCCGAGTCAGGCTCTGTGCTGATGGTATGGAACTTGCTTGGGATTCTCTGTCTCCCTCTCTCTCTGCCCCCTCTGGCTCTTTCTCTCTCTCAAAATAAATAAATCAAATTTTAAAAAAAAACTGTAAAAGATTAAATGGCTTCTATAGATGGAATATTTGTGTGCCTCCAAAATTCATATGTTGAAACTTAAACCCCAAGGTGATGGCATTTGGAAGTGGACCTTTTAGAAGGTGATTAGGTCACGAGGGCAGAGCCTTTGTGATGGATTAGTGCCCTCATTAAAGACACCTCAGCAACTTCCCTTATCTTCTGTGCATCAGCAAGCAGGTGGCCACCTATGAACCAGAAAGTGGACTCTCACCAGACACGGGATCTTCTGACACCTTGATGTTGAACTTCCAGCTTCCAGAACTGTGAGAAATAAATATCTGTTGTGTAAGCTGCCCATTATTTGGTTGGAGCCCCTGGAAAAGACTGGATAACACCTAATTCTACCTGGTAGAGGATTATCACTGTTACCTTGTTAAACATTTGCTTTGTATCCTTTTCATTTGTCTTTGGACACACACAAGCACACACACACACACATACACACACAAATAAGGAATTAAGATTGTGCTTATTTTCATTTAACAAAAATTACCTCCTGTAATTTTTCTGATCCTGAAACAGTTTTTAAATATATGATCCTAGCAAAATATTCCATTGTAAGACTCTCCCTAACTTGATTTCATGGGTTTTCCATTGTTGGATATTTAAGTCATTTCTGGTTTTCCTATAATTGTGCAATGATCACCTCAGACATAAATCGCTGTGTGTCTCTGATCATTTCCTCAGGTTAAAGTGCCAGAAGAGGAATTCATTGGCTGATTAATAGAAACATTTTGGATGCATGTGATAAATTGTTTCCATGAGGTTATACCAATTCACGCTTCTGGAAGAAGTCCATGAGAATACCCTACTCGCTGCTTTTCCCTAATGTTAGCCAATCCCATCTCTACATCATCATCAACCTTGAGAAGAATCTAAATTCTGTCTATTTTATCTGAATTTCTTCATTTGTTAGAAAGACTGATTTTGGGGGGGGGTATGCTTATGAGCTTTGTATGGTTTTGTTTTTATGAGTTGGTAGTTGACGTACTTTTTCTATTAGAGTGTCTGCCTTTTTGATTAATTTCTAAGAGTTCATCATACATGAACCATTATAAGTTAAGCCTTTGCTCTCATAAGTTAGAATTTTTTTCCTTCAATTCTGTCAAATGTCACCCCCTTCCAGGTGTTTTTATTTTTGTGGGTGATTCAACAGGTTTTGATTTCCCCGTGAAGTCACGCTCATTAATTTTCTGCATTTTTGTTCCTGCCAGTATCTTGTTTTTTTAAATGTGTATTTATTTTTGAGAGAGAAAGAGAGATAGAGACAGAGTCCAAGTGAGGGAGGGGCAGAGGGAGAGGGAGACACAGAATCCGAAGCAGGCTCCAGGCTCCGAGCTGTCAGCACAGAGCCCGACGCGGGGCTCGAACCCACGAACTGTGAGTTTGTGATCTGAGCCGAAGTGTGGCGCTTAACTGACTGAGCCACCCAGGCGCCCCTTCCTGCCACTGTCTTTATGCTTGGGAAGGTCTTCTCTGTTCGTAGATCAGAAGCTGGTTCCTATTTAGATTCTTCACATAACCTGTTTAATATCTTTACTGTTTCACCTTGGGCAAGTCACTTAACCTGTCTGTGCCTCAGTTTCCTCCTCTCTATCCTGGAAATATAACAGTACCAGTTCATATGGTGAGTGACAGGGTTGAGTTAATTCATATAATGCTTCGTGCCCGGCACAGAAAAAGCCTATACATGCGTTAGCCTATTAAGGCTCTTACTAATTCATCCCAGTAATGTGACTAAATACATAATCAAGTGTCCTAACATCTATCAAGTCACCTGGCTTTCTAATTTATTGATTGCTCTATTTTCTTTGTGTTAGTACCACAATTTATATCTTCTGTAGCTTTTTAAAAAAGTGTTTTAAAATGTTTATTTATTTTCAAAAGAGAGAAAGAGAGTGACAGAGCACACGTAGGGGAGGGGGAGAGAGAGATACCCACAGAAATCCGAAACAGGCTCCAGGCTCCGATCTGTCAGCACAGAGCCTGACGCAGGGCTTGAACTCACCAGCTGTGAGGTCATGACCTGAGCCAACGTCGAACGCTTAACCGACTGAGCCACCCAGGTGCCCCAATATCTTCTGTAGCTTTGAACTGTTCTTTAACATGTGATGGTATAAGCGCTCACAAGCCCAGCTCTTACCTCCAAATTCCTTGGCCATTTTATCCTTTTATTTATGTATTTTTGCGGGTAAGTGTGCTTTTTATCACATCCACCAATAAAGAATTCATGAGGATGAGACTGTTGATGGGTCCTGGCTCCTTGGTGGGAGAAACAAGAAATTCTGAAGAACGCAAATACTTCGGGGGAAATTCTGTGAACTTCGGAGTAGTTCAGCGTGTGAAGATTGCCAGCAAATTTGAGAACAGTCCCCGGGCTCTCCTTGAACATGGAAGATGCCAGGCAGGCAGGAGATTCGTGAGAGTCACCTGATCTAGATTCCCGAAGGACCTGCACACGCTTGTGTGATTTCCTTGCCACCAGTGGAATTTATTTATTTATTTTTTAAATGTTTTATTTATTTCTGAGAGAGAGAGGCAGCGTGAGCAGGGGAGGGTCAGAGATACAGGGAACACAGAATCTGAAGCAGGCTTCAGGCTCTGAGTTAGCTGTCAGCACAGAGCCCGGCATGGGGCTCGAACCCACGAACCGTGAGATCATGACCTGAGCTGAAATCGGACACTCATCTGACCGAGCCCCCCAGGCATCCCTGCGTCAGTGGAATTTAAACCCTCCCACTGTATGTGAGTCTCTGCTTCTGGAAGGACAGGAGATGCACTGCTTGGCCGTACCTCCTCCTTGGCAGGAACTGTTTTTGAAGGAGAGGAATCGGACATGGGAAACATTTTAGGGGATGCTCCAGACGGTGGATTCACTCCATGTAATCACAACTGCTAACGTCCTTACTTAGGTCGGGTGCTGGGGCAAACCAGGGGTTTAGAGTTCGATAAACCTGGATCAGAACCTGGTTCTACCACCTGCTCGCTGTGTGACCTTGGCCAAGTGGCTTAACCTCTCTGAGGCTCCAATTTCCTCATCGTTATACTAAATGCAATGGTACCACTTTTCTCTCGGTGAAGTAATGCCTGTGCCTGGCTGTCGTTAGCACCTTGCCCTTATCGCTGTGGTCACCATACTTGTCATCAGTAATGTCAGTGTTTGCGGCAAATGTTCCTGTGTTTTCTTTCTCGGAGGCCTTTCCCTGTGGAGGTCACGGCCAGGGCTATTTGGAACCTCTGGCGTGTGTCCTGGAGCTTCCTGTGCAGCCCAGGGTCTCAGATCAGCCTGCCCTGGGAACGGCCAGCCAACCACAACTTACCCGAGGCTATGGCAGCCCAGGAAGGCAAGCGAGCCCTGTGCACACCTTTATTTTGGACTCTTGGCTTCCGGAACTCGGAGGAGAAACTTTTGTGGTTTTAAGCCACCTCGTTTGGTTACGTCAGCCCCTGAAAATTAAGACAGTGGCTGTATGGGGGCAGCACCACCGACTGGGAGACAGGAGGCTCGGCTTGACGGCCAGCGGGCCGGGCTGGTCCCAGGTTTGGGTCTGGCTTTCACCTCCGAGCGATCTCGGACAACTCAACTTTCCTCTCTAGACCTCACTGTCTCCGCCTGCGCCTTGGCGAGTTGGCGGGTTCGTGGGTGGCACACTCTTCCCAGCCAGATGAAGAGGGCTGTGTGGTGGTGCTCTCCTTGGGGAGAACTGGTGAGCGGGAGAACGGGGGGCCCTTGCCCCTCAAAAGGGCGCAGCCATCACTCAGCCCTTGCAAATTGCTGCCGGGCAGGAGGGCTGGCCCGAGGTTGCTGGAGCTTCTTCTTTCTCAAGAGAATGGAGAAATCAAGACATTTTTGTAAAACTCTAGGTTTGAATGTCTGCAGTGAATTCCCATGTCCTACAAGCATGACTTGGGCTGAACCAAGCAATCCTGAAAGCCGGCAGCGAGCTCTGATCTCATTGACCTGAAGTCTCTCTCTCTCACCCCGGCTGCTGATTCTCTGACTTATGGGAATGCCCGTGGGTTCCTGAGCCCCGTCCTTGGCGAGCCGGGGGCACGGACTGGGGAGGGCACCTGCGGCACAGGAAGATCCTGGGCTCACGGCGCGCCCAGCACCCTCTGGCAGGAGAAAACCCAAGGGGCTTGGTCCACAAGTGGCCGCTGGTTCACGGTTCCTTTCCGGCCGCGCTGCTGGCTTTCTGGTCGCAGGCTTGATTTCTAGGTGCAAAGCTTGAGCCCACTAGCCAGCCTGGGCTCCATGGCGCCCCATAAATCACAGGCTATTCTTATTGTTAATAAAACCCAGCCTCGGCTGGAGGTGCTAAGGAAACGTGGCACGGGAGAAAGCAAGGCTTGAAAGTGGAGATGGGTCATGCCCCGTGAGCACATGATTGGAGAGTGCCGCGTTTTCCATGGGACGGCAGGTCCCCGCTGGTTTTCACCCATCACATGTTTAGGGGCGCTCGCTGGGTGCCAAGCACCGTGTAGGTGCCCAGGATACAGGGCATAAGACAGACTCCTCCCTGCCATCTTGGAACCGAGAGAAGCAATCCTTTAAAGCGCGAGAAATGCAGGTGCAGAGCAGGGCTCGTGGGGGAGTCTGTGGGAGGGGCCAAAGATTTGTCCCCCTGAGGACCGATGTTTCAGTGTCACAAAGCCCGCCCGGAGAGGAGCAGGCGCGTAAGAGCCAGCGCCCGGCCGAGGGCCGTGACCCAGCGTGGGAGTGTGGGGGTTCGAGGCCCAGCGTCCGGGTGGATTCCCTAGGCCGCCACATTCCCATCTCGGAAGTGAGAGGTTCCCTTCGAGACAGTCGCTTGGGCCCATCAACCTCTGCGAGCACGTGACTCTTTGGTGACAAACTGCAGTTGAGGTGGGCGGGGACGTTTCCAAGGCACCTGTTTGGCCTCTGTCCCTCTGAATTTAAAGAGCTGCACGGCAGCTGTTGAGGGTAGAACGAGATAGTCCCACCTGCGGGGAATCATCACGTCTGTGGATGAGGGTGGGACCGGCCCGGCTGCCACGCGCACCTCGGGGGTTGGCCCCAGGCTACACGGCTTCTTCTTCCCGCCGCTAAGTCATGAAGGGGATGTCGTCGGCTCGCTGTGCGCTAAGCGCATGCGGCCCAGAATCACACAGCAAACTTTGGTCAAGTCCCAAGCACCGGCAAGGCTCTGGGGGCGCGATAAATGACACGGGGAGACTCAAGACTTGGCACGCAGCTCACGGGAGCCACAGAATGAACAAGAACATGGTGATGGCGAGGAAGTGAGACAATGAAATGAAATAGTCTGTGTATGCGTGCAAGAGAGACAGAGCAAGACGGAGAGAGGGAGACAGAAAGAGATAAAGAGAGACCAAGAAATGAGAGAGAGAAGAGAGAGACAGGCTGATCAAGAATGGTACTTGAGGCTGTGCAGTCATGGAAGCCCACCTGGAAGAGGTGACTTTTTTTAAAATGTTTATTTTTGAGAGAGAGATTAAGAGAGAGAGAGCTGGGGAGGGGCAGAGAGAGAGGGAGACAGAGGATCCAAAGCGGGCTCTGTGCTAACAGCATCAAGCCTGACGTGGGGCTCGAACTCACAAACTGCAAAATCAGATGCTCAACTGACTGAGCCACCCAGGCGCCCTGAGGAGTGACTTCTGAGCAGAGACGTGACATCTGTCAGGTGAGACCAGGAGAAGGGCATTCGAGGCACAGGGCACAGCAGGTGCAGAGGCTCTGAGCCGGGAACGAGCTTGGAGAGTTCAAGGAGGAAAGACAGTGGAGTGCTCAAGTTTAGGGAGCCAGGGGCAGCTGGGGAGGGGTCAGGGCCAGAGGAGGGAGGGTCTTTTCTTTCCAAGCACAGCGGAAGCCTCCTGACAGGTGTTGACCAAGGAGTCGACATGCCCTGATTTGTTTTGCAGGAGACCCTTGGCTGCTGTGAGGAGCAGCGGGAGCGGAAGCAGAGAGGCCAGTTTGGAGCCTGCTGGACTTGTCCAGGCAGGAGATGACCGAAGGGGTCGTTTCTGAACCATCTTTTGGGGACAAAGCTGCCATCATTTGCTGATGGATCAGCTCTAGACACTCAGGGAAGCTTGAAGAATCAACTACACTCCTTTGTTTTTGGCTATTTATTTATATTCAGTTCCCATAAGTAGAAATATACATTTACATATACATGCACGCATATGTAAATATGTATATGCATATGCAAATATGTATTCACATATATATTTATGGTCAATCTCTACACACTTAACCCCCATAAATATATTTATTATTGATACGGAATCCCCACAGCCACCCCTGGAAGTGGATAGTATTATCCCCATATTATGGCTGGGGAAACTGAGGCATGTCTGAAGGTCAGCGCCGGAGCTCAGATCCAGGTTCGCTTGGCCCCTAGGTGCCATTTGGAATCCTCTCTGCTTGATTTCCTCTCTTCCTGCCCGTGTAGCTCTGTTCCTTCCTCGGGGACTGGCTTGCCACCCAGGACCCAGCCCGTTGCCCTGGCTTTGGGTGAGAGAGCTAGTCGGTGCAGCTCAGTCGGGTAACCCCTGAAATGTCAGATCCTGTCAGCTCTCCCGGGGCAGAGATCAGCGGGGCAGAAGGCGCCTCTGGGACCCGCTCTGGGAAGTGTGTCTCACCAACCCTTTGAATGCTACCCGGGATCTCTGCGCCCCCTGCCCCTCCGATGGCTTCTAGCTTTCCACTGGTGACAGCTTCAATGATCTCCTGTGACAGGGGGAATATGCAGCCACAGGGATGCAGCTCCGTGCCCGGGAAACGTCACCTCCAATCGATGTCATGGAGGAGAGCGAAGCAATTAAAGAGCCAGCCAGTTCTTGCAGCTCTGCCTCCAGGGAAACTGCGGGGGTCAGAGAGGGAGATGGGGAGGCAGGCGGAGGAAGGGACGGCAGCAGGGAGAGGGGTGTAGCGTGGCAAGTCAGGCGACACAGAGTAGGTGCGCAGGAAGTGTGTGTTGAATACATAAGTGAAGACGGTGGCTACTGTGGCATCCAACCCTTCAGATCCAACACCCTCCTTGCCCCAGCTTGAGACAGTCCCTGTCTCCAGCTCGCAGCTGAGCCCTTTCTACAGGACTTGCCCTTGGCTGAAGGGAGCTGCCTGCCCCCTCTCCGGGGGGGACACCTCTACCCAATGACTGATCAACCTGGGTGTGGAAAGGCCCAGCCCCTTTGTGTTGATTTAAAACAGCTCTGATGAGCCCTCCTAGCTGCCGAGCTCCCTGGAGGACTGCCTGAGACCTTTGTTGCAATGCCTCACAGCCCTCCCCCGACCCCGACCCCGCCGGTCCACCTTGGCGCAATCCTTGCTGCCTTTCAGGTGTCATTCCTGCGAGGGGCCCCCAGTGACCCCTCTGTATGCAAATCTCAGCCTCAGAGCACCCGATCTAGGGCAAATCCCTCATGGGACAGCTACCCTTGGTGCGCGGGCTGTTCACGATGTTCACCCATCCCCTTTCCAAGTTCAACCCTGGGCTCCCCTTTGTCGAGAAGAATCTGGGTAATGGGTGGAATGGAGGGGGAAGAAAAAGTAGGAAAAAAGTCACAGAGTCCTTTCAATCTCCATAACAAAAATCGCCAGAGTTCAGGGAGTGGGAGAAGGCCGGAAAATCTGTGAAGGCGGAGGTTCAGGGAACTGATGTTTGGAAAGGGGAGAGAGAGGGTACTTCCAGGTGTGGCTGACATCCGAATGGAGGAGAGTCCAGAGCAAGGTAGGGATGAGAAGAGAATTTTAAAGATGCTGGTTGAACATTGGCAACGCACCATCCTCTCCTCCCTGGGGGTTTGATGAAGGAGGGAATAGAGATCGAGAACACGTTTACTTGGTTCTCTGACGGCAGAGGCTGGGCTCCATGGGAGGCTGGGTTACACAGAAAGGGTGTTCTTGAAGGTGAAGGAAGAGAGCATAGCTCTGAATTAGTGGGAGGGATAGAAAACAAGGAAGGAAGAGGAAATATCCCATGGTGTGGAGAGGAGTTGCATAGAAGCAAAGAGAAACAGGATGAAGTCAGAGCAAGAAAGACGTGTCCCTTCCCCATTGGGCACGTCAGCTGGATTGCTAGCACCCAATCTCCTATTGTTGAAACTCTTCTGTCTGCAGCCTTCTGTGAGTATAGGCGGCTTCTTGCACAGGGATTTGTACTAATGGGTGGAAGTGTGGTGTATTAATTAGGATAAGGCCCAGTGGCTTAACAAAGAGTGAAATAACAGTGGCCTAAGAGAACCTGGAAGTTTCTTTCTCTTGCAATGGTCTAAGCATAAGCAGTGGATTTGGTATGATTATGTCACAGTGATGGAGTCCTAGTCCTGAATTCCTTCTAGCTTGTTTCTCTCCATTAGCCGTTGGGATCCAAGGTGACCGCTTCAGTTCCTGCCATCAAATCTACATTCTGTTCAATGGGATGGGAGAATGGGGACATGGAAGACTGAGTCTTCCATTTATGGAGATGGCTCATTGTTTCTGTTGACTTGCTGTTGGCCAGAACTCAGTCACAAGGTCGTGGCTTAGATTCAAGGAAAATTGAAAAATATAGTCTCTATGGAGGTAGCCATGCGCCCAGTTAAACATGATGGATTCTGCTACTGAAAAAAAGAGTGGAGGGATGGCATTTGGGGGGTAGCTGGCAGTCTTTGACACAGATGAGCATCTGATGGTGACCCAAGCATAGGCTGGCAGGGGCTGAGGAAGTGGCTTGTTACAGAGACAGAGACTGCTGGAAAGAATGGGCTGTTGAGGAAGAGAGGGGAATGGAGCTGGCAGGTTCTGAGAGAGGAAGAGGCAGAGAGAGTGGTCAGTTACCGAGCTGCAAAATCCATCCCAGTTCTCGGTTCTGAAAATAGGTGTTGTTACATATCAGTTAGGATGCTTTTGGCTGGGAAGAACAGAAAGTCCAGACTGAAACTTAGACAATAGTTTAAGTGTCTAATTTCATGTCATGGAAGTCCAGACATAGTGTGGATTCAGACAAAGATTAGGGGACAGTTCAATGATGTCCCTAATGATTCTATCACTTGGGTCATTCTTCAGTCTGTCATCCTTATTTGTGGCTCCATCCTCAGGCTGACTGGTTCCATTCATTGTCACATCATGATGGCCAACAGCTCTGGGGTAGCTGGCTTCCTTGGTCCTATCTGGTCGTAGACATTGAGAGAGAAGAAACTGTTCTACGCTCATGTGCAAAAAGCTCCCTCCAGTTAGACTGGACCAGGTTAGATAATGTTATCTCCTTGGAGAACAAAGGTGCATATGAACTTAGACTCAGTGGCTTCCACATCTGGAGACGGGGGTGGAGTGGATACTTGGCTAAAATCAGAGTTCCGTTAGGTTTCTATTGGGACCTGTAAAGTTTCCATTCACCTTACAGGAAACTCCCTTTTCCTTAAGGTGGCCTGAGAGTGCCTTATCCCTGAAACCCAGAATGATTAATTAATGCATCAATAAAACATTCAAAGGCAAGATGCTCCAAAGGGCTGAAGGAGGAAGGGGAAAAAAAAAAAAAAGGAGAGAAGGAGAGACGTGGTCATACATGCTAGGGAGATTCTGAGGGGAGAAGCTATTGCCAGTGCCTTCCAAGGTCATTCAAGACAAGTTGTGTCATGGAGAGAAGTCACATGGGAAGCCATTTTGGAGGAAAATCTAGGTCATCCGAGAACATCTTAGGCAACTTACAGATTAGGCACAAAGAGGGGGAATAGAAAAGTCCTATCATGCATGGCCAGAGAGACCACGGGCAGGGCAGCAACTCGCCATATTGGATAAGAACATCCAAAGGATGCCCCAGTTGATGGCCACATTCAGGATGGCATACAGGTATCATTCCAAGGGCCACTGTGATTTGTGTGGCTCTTGGATCAAACCTTGAGAAGGATTCAGAATCCTAATGAGTTGATATCCCTGAACTACTTACTCAGATTCCAGAACTTTCTTAGCTTTATTCTCTGCCTTTGAAGAGCTATTCCTTGGCAGTTTGAATGTCACTTTCCTTTTGTATGAGTCTTTCTGGAGATGGCCCAAGTATCTTCCTTGTGTTTAAAGGACAGAGGGGTGTTTCTGAAGTTGGGGTAAACCCAGGATTTGAACACTAGGTTTCTTCACTCAATTTCAATATGTGTGATTAAAGAAAAAACTGTGTACTTGAGATGCATGATCCAAGGATCAGATTTTCATCTGGGGGGAAATCTTGAAAACTTCCTTACCCTGATTGCTCCAGTCCTCAAGATCACAGAGCACCTTTCGTTCCTACAATTTCATTCATTCATCTATTCATCCACAACGGCAACTTACCGCTGTGCTGGGGAATACCATTGTCCTCACCTTGACATTCAGATGCCGGTGCTAAGGCACCCTTCTTGACACTCCTGAGTTTAATTTTGCTCTTTGCTTGGGTTCCTTTCAGCCAGGTTCTGGGGACTTTATACCATCTTCTTTTAAAGTGGTACACGCTTGGACACGATAAATGAAATCATGGCATTTCAAGGGTAGATCTAGGCATTGACACGGAAAGGAAACTGACGTGAAGAGTGAAATTAAACTCAGGAATGTCAGGAAGGGTGCCTTAGCACCTGCATCTGAATGTCAAGGTGAGGACAATGTCTTTTTGTTTGTTGCTGCTGTTTCTTCTTCTTCTTCTTCTTCTTCTTCTTCTTCTTCTTCTTCTTCTTCTTCTTCTTCTTCTTCTTCTTCTTCTTCTTCTTCTCCTTCTTCTCCTTCTCCTTCTCCTTCTCTTCTCCTTCTTCCACTTCCACTTCCACTTCTGCTTCTTCATCATCAGGCAATAGCCATCAAAGAGTCTAAGGAAGCAGAGAGAAAGCAGGGGATCGCTTGAAATTTTCAGATTTTATACCCCCGTCTGGATTCTCCTGCTGAGAAGCAGGCTGGACACTTGCTCAGACCTGGAAACCCACACCAGACATCTAATCCTAGAAGTCCTCTCCTGATGGTTTTTGGCAACATTGGGCCTCTTTGGGCCAAGGGTTTAGTGCCAAGAGTAATTGTGATTTATGCCCCTAACCCCTTTGGGTGCAAAATGGTTTTGATTAGATGCATACCATGTTTATTAAGCCTTGCACAAAGCAGGCTGGGGGCTTGACTGGTCTGCCATAAAAGGGAGGGAGATTTACACGGCTCCCTACAGGACTCATTTAATCTCTTGGGGATTTACTGACCTTCAATTAGAACTGTTAAGTACTGTTTACACGGTCCTTAATTCATACAAGACCGAAGTAAGGTTGAGTTTTGCTTTCATTAAGCTCCTATGAATCAAGGAAATAAAAATAAAAAGTCTTTGCCAAGCAAGATGTAATTTGGGTAAAAACACAAAAAAATTGAATGCCAAAAGCTACTATGAGTTGAAAGCCTTACTTTGCTATCGTTTAGGAGTGGCCCGATACTACAGATTTGATCTATTTTTAGGATGGGTTTACAAAGAGAAAAGAAAAAAAAACAATGGTTGATCTGAGATTATTTGCACGACTTTGATTAGCTTTACAGTTTTAAAACTCTTATGGAGAGTTGGGACAAGTCAGATCCTTGACCTCTGTTGTTCAAAAATCAGGGTTTGTTTTTATTTACTAGAAGGAAAAGTGCAATTCATCTGTGATAGGAACTCCTTGTGCACCCAGAAATTGCCTTTAGCTGTGCCGTGGAGCTACAGAACATGGACTCCATTGGGTTTATTAAGGACTGAGGCTACATAAAACCATAAATCATCCCTATACATTATTCAAGGATCTTGGGGGAAAACACAGCAGTGTTGGATGAGAAGCCACAAACTCAAATCCCCACAGGGAACAGACAGGTGAATTAGCCTCACTGGGCACTCCTTGGGTAAAGTCAGGAACTCAAGTTCTATCTAAGGAGGCACTCACGGCTCAGCTACGGGCTCAGCAAATCCCTTTGCCTGAGTTGCTAGAAGATGTTCCTTCTTTCTCCTGGATTTGGGACTCATTCCTGAAGGAGAACCCTATGCAAAATGTTCAGAGCCACAGAAGTGAGTTCAAATCCTTTGACCCATTACAGGCATTGCCTCCAATTTCTGCCTAAGAAGCAGAGCCTCTAAGCTATGAGAGTGTAGGATTGTACAAAACAAATTCAACAACAGGGTAGCACGATAAACACCACGATCGCAGCCCACAATGATCTTAGCCACATCACGTCCCTGAATACTTCCAACTATCCTGTGTGGTGTTTGACAGATGGGGAGACTGAGGCGCAGCAAGGTGAAGTCTTCTGCTCGGGAAGTGGCAAATGAAGACTCTCACTCAGTCTCAGAGCTCAGAGCCTGTGTTCTTGGCCATCACGAAATATCATACAAAGACTGAGATGGAATCTTAGTGTTTCTCTTTATTATGTAATCTGGTCTTTGTACAGAGTGCAGTAAACTTAGGGTGGAGTAAATAGGGTGTAGATCTCTGTACAGCCATGCATGCCTCTACCCATTGGCGTCTTCTCATGTGAAATGAATTATTCCCTGGAATATGAGGGGCTTGGGGACCAGTACTGGAGCCTGCTGAATCAAACCACATTTTCTATATCCCAAGATCCACCAGTAAAGCTGATATCCGATGAGATCCCTTTTCCCACTGACCAGAGAATAGAAGAATTTCAATGGTGGATGAAATACTGAGTTGGATCAACAACACCCCCACCTCTGCCCCCGTCCCTTTGGCAATCTGGTGATGAGTTCAGCTCTTGCTCAGATAAATTGCAGAAGGTATTAGACAGAGAAACTCCCACACTTCACCCTCGGGTGGCTTAATGTCTCTGTCTCAGATTGGGTGTTTCCAGAAGTACCTAGGATTTGAAGACAGATAGTTTGATTGGGGAGGGATCCCAGGTAGCCGGGGTAGGGGACTAAGGACATGAAAAGAGTGTATGCATAAGCGAGCTACAACCGTGAAGTAGGGTTGCCAGATAAAAGCTGCTTCATTATAATTGAGTGTCAGAAAAACGACTTTTTAGTGTAAGTGTGTCGTATATTACATGGGACTTTCCTATACAGTTTTTCCTTGTCTATCTGAAATCTAAAACTAACTTGGCTCACTGTATTTTTATTGGCTGTGTCAGGCAGCCTTTCACGAGGGGCTTCTGGGAGATGGTGTGGCACGCGCTTCAGAGCTGTCCCTTTGGAAAGGCAGGGAAGCAGGGGTGTTCCCCTTCCATCTCACGGGCTGCTCCCGGGCTCGTCATCTCCTTCACTTCTCTCCTGCCCTTTGCAAGGCTGGACCCGCGTCTTCAGGTAGAGAAAGCCCTAGGTACGAGGGCACAAGTGCTTGTGCCCCTGAGACTAGGGTGGGGGTGCGGGTGCGCAGGCTACAGAATTTAAGTAGCTGCTTGCTCTCAGCAACATGCAAGGACAGAGTCAGCCTCATTCCCTGCACACTGGCCTGGCCCTGGTTTGCAGGAAGGGGTCTCTGGCAGTGACGGGATGGGGGCAAAGCACCAACAGATCTGCTGTGGTCTGTGAGCCTACAGATAAAGGGATTGCAGGATGGAGGACGCCAGGTAGGGGATTCTCTTGCCTTCCTTGAGTTTTAAAGATTTTCCTCTGTAGAGCCCAAGTTTCCCCAAATTTACAAAGACCTGCCTGTTTGACACAGGAAAAAGAATTTACTCTGGGGGCGCCTGGGTGGTTCAGTTGGTTACGCATCTGATTTCAGCTCAGGTCATGATCTTGCAGTTCGTGAGTTCGAGCCCCGCGTCGGGCTCTGTGTCTCCCTCTCTCTCTGCCCCTCCCCCACTCATGTTCTGTCTCTTTCTCTCTCTCTCTCAAAAATAAATAAACATTTTTTAAAAACCTTAAAAAAAAAAAGAATTTACTCTGGCCTTTCCCACCGAGTATCCAGCTCTCTCTACTACTTGCTTATGGGCCCTTCCTTCATGTTCCGTTCCTATGGCCCAGTTTTGGGGCGCATCCCATGTCTAGTATAATAATTATGAGACAATCGTCTAGTCCAGGAGGTGGGACTGGTAGCTCTCTGACGCTGCCATTTTTTATTTCTTGGAAGAAGTGATACATCTGAGATCGATCTGAACTGACGGAGAAGGAGATGAGGAAGGGAGCTTGGCCAACCTCAGCAAGGAGAGATTCTGGCCATCTGACCTGTACGGTGGTAAGGTGGTGCATGGAGGAAAGAAATTTTCCTCTCCTCTGCTCCTCTCTTTCTCCCACCCTGCTATTCACATACTCATGTGTACTGAGTATCTTCTTGGCTCTGGAGGCTATGCTTGGTCATTTTATCTACACCAGTGGCAGGCGGTGGGGGTGGGTGGTGGGAGGCAGTCTATTTTAGGTGACTGAGGGTTTAAATCTCAGGAGAAGGCATGATTTTCCTTAAGTAAGTTTTCTAACATGCTATGCTATGAGCAGATTCTTCATGTTGTTTAGAGAGTCCTCATTTCCTGTACATTTTTGCTTACTTACATCTCTTTGTATGTGGCATCGTGGTTTTGAGCATGAACTTGAGACTTAGAACAGGGGTGTGAATCTAGCCCCCAGCACCTGCCAGGTGTCCTGGAAACTGAGCAGATCACTTAACCTTTCTGTGCTGAAGTTCCATGCCTATGGCGTGGAGATGAGAATGATATTTGTCGTGTAAGGTTGTATAAGTCAAGAGAGGGAAGGTCATGCTCCAATAATTACCAGTCTCTAAATCTCAATGGACTCAGAACTCAAAAAACCACATGCTTATTTTTTATTCATGCTACGTGTTCTTTGCACATCTTCTCCTATCATCCTCATCCTTGGACCAAGAGGAGCCAAGGAACATTTACAGAAACAGAAGGTATTGGCAGATAAGTTGGATTAATGAGTTAGATCAACACCCACTTTGTTGATTTGATAGGGAGTTAAGCTCATCTCTCGATCATTCTAAATGGGATTTGCCAGATTAAATGGATTAAGATTGCTGTTTCCGAGTGGGTAATCCCCAAAGCAACTGGAATTTGAATGGAGGAAGATTTGAGGGGGCGGGGGAAATGATTCCAGGAAGCACTGGTAGGGAAGTGACCAAATGAGAAAGGAAGGGAAGGAAGCTAGTACCAGATGGGTTAGTGGGCAGGTATAGCAACTGGGGCTCAGTTCCAAAGGTGACCAAGGGCCCACCAACTGGAGAGACACTCCTCACAGTGGCAAGGAGAGGGTGCTACACATCCAGGTCATGCACTGACAATTAAATGTTCCAACCAGACAGCAATAGGTGTAATTTTTCCCATGCGCTATTGGCCAGAATTAGTGACATGGCCCAACCCAAATTCAAGAGACCTGAGGGAGTGCAATTGCCCTAATGGCAGGAGAACTGGGCATTTTATCGGGCAGCACTTATATCTATCGCAGGTTGCGTGGGGTCCGATGGAATAATATTTGTAATGCACATCATATAGAAACTGGCATAGAGCGAACGCACAGTAAATGTTGGTTGCTCTTTTCATTAGGACGATGTATGCCCCACGAGGTTATGAACAACTTGAGGGGAGGGACCTTGTCATACTTCTAATAATACTGACATTTATTGTTGAATACTTTCCGTGTGCTGGGCACGGTGCCAAAAGGCATCCCCATAGCCACCCTAGGAGGTAGGTAACTACTATTTTCAATCTTATATTACAGGTGGGGACACCAAGTCTGAGTGGGATTAAGTAACCTGATCAGGCTCCTTGAGCAAGTGAGTGACAGCACACGAACTTAAACCCGCCCACGCCGAGGCTCCTGCATCTGGCATCATGCATTTGCACCTCTTGACTTTGGACTGCAAGCCTCTAGCCCTGAGCTCTAAACAGAGTGGGGCTCCAAGAACATTTGCAGGATTGACCAGAGTAACTTTTTGAACTTGTAATACATCAAAGACCTTCCACCTACTCCTTCTTCTCTCATGCATTCTCCCCCCAAATGGCCACACATCCCATGCTCTACACTGTTGGCCAACACAACCTTCCTCTTGCTGTTTAATTGCTGTAATTCTGAGACTTGGCATCTCTTATGCCTCCTCTTCTCTTCCTGGTCAAATCCAGAGATTTCTCTGATGCCCTAGTGTTATACGGCAGGACGTATCTGTGGGTACCATGACCCTTCTTGATGTAAAAGATGGGTGGAACATTCCAGAGATTTCCCAGGGTATTAGAATAATCTTAAAGTTTTAAGTGCTTACTGTCATTTAAAATCACTCCTCTTTCACGGTTCTGATCTTTTTCCTATCATGGTCATCTTTAAAAAAAAAAATGGAATTTCATTTTGGAGTCCCTCTGGGAATCTGACAACTTCTTCCTTTCATTCAGTTAAAGGCTGAAAATATCAGCTGGCTCTTATCTGATTCCTTGTCTACTAACATTATGTTCTGAGGAAAGTCCCCTCCTGCTCTGCAACTTTTTTAAACTTTTTTTTATTTTTATTTTTTTGGTGATGGTGGGTCACGGTAGACAAATAAAAATAATTCTGAGGTTATCTGTGACCTGCCATTCTACACAATAGCAATAAGAACGTTTTCCAAATTTAAAACTCTGATGGAGGAAGTCGGTTACAATAGGAGCAACCTTTGACCCTGATCAGTCATAATGGCTTCCTGGATTCAGGGATATTATGGGCTGGGGCCAAGGATGTCAGCAGAGAGAACACAAGATGTGTTAAACTTAGAACACAATGTGTGAGTTCCGGGTGGGGCTGTCAGAGGGACATCTTTCTTTCTTTCCGGCAAAAACGATTCCTTTCCAAACAAGGACCTAGATCTGTCTTGCTGTCCGGCCAGTGCCTGTGTGTTTGTGTTCTGGAACTGGTCTGAAGAGGAATTTTGAGAAATCGGTGAATCTGGAAGACTTCACTCTAGGGACCGTGTCTAGGGATTATTTACCCCCTAAATATCTCTTGAGTGACTGCTGTGTGCCAGCTACTATTCTAGATGTCAGGATATAGTAATACAGAAAAAAATAATCAGTCCCAAAGCCCTGTCTTTGTGAAGCTTCATTCTGTACCACAGTTCCTCAACCTCAGGGCTACTGACGTTTCAAGCTGGAGACTTCGCTGTTGTGGGGGCTGTCTTGTGCATTAGAGGGTGTTTAGCAGCACCCTTGACCTCGGCCCACTAGAAGCCAGGAGCACCTCTCCCCGGTCATGACAGCCCAAAATACCTCCAGATGTTGCAAAATGTCTGGGGGGCAAAAATCACTTTTGGTGGAGAAGCACTCTTCTACAGAAGGGAGTGGTGTGACGTGATATGCAGGTAACAAAGGAAATATAGTCTTCTGGAGTTCAATAAAGACAGAAAGGTTGAGTCTCAGGAGTGGGATGGGGATGTGAGGTTGCTGTAATTTAAATGATGTAGTTGAGGAAGTCCTCCTGGAGAAGGTGACATTTGACAAAGACTTGAAGGAAGCAAGGAATTGGTTTATCTATACAATGGAATACTACATGGCAATGAGAAAGAATGAAATCTGGCCATTTGTAGTAACGTGGATGAAATTTGAGGGTACTATGCTGAGCAAAATAAGTCAGGCAGAGAAGGACAGATACCATATGTTTGCACGTATAGGAGGATTAAGAGGAACTTAACGGAGGACCATGGGGGAGAAGAAGGGGAAAAATAGTGGTGGAGAGGGAGGGCGGCAAACCATGAGAGACTCTTGAATGCCGAGAACAAACTGAAGGCAGATGGGGGGGGGAAGGGGGATGATGGGCATGGAGGAGGGCACTTGTGGGGATGAGCACTGGGTGTTATATGGAAACCAACTTGACAATAAACTATTAAAAAATAAATAAATAAAATAAAAAGAAAAAAAAGACTTGAAGGAAGCAAGGAAGTGAGCCACATGGCCATGGATGAAGAACATTCCAGAAGGAGGGAACAGCCAGTGCAAATGCCCTAAGCTTCAGAATCACCAAAGGCATCTGTGGAGGGTGCTAGAGGGGATTGCTCAGAGAGGAGGCAGAGAAATCAAGAACGGGGCATTCAGACTATGCAGCAAGGTACCTCTGTGGTCACTGTGAAGGCTTTGCTTTTCTCTGAGAGGAAAGGAAAGTCATAGTCCAATTTAGAACAGACATGAGATGATCTGTCTGTTTTCTTTCCTTTCTTCCTTTCTTCCCTTCTTTCTTTGTTTCTCCCTCTCCCTCCTTCTTTCCTGTCTCCCTCCCTCCCTTTTTTCTCTTCCTTCCTTCCTTCCTTCCTTCCTTCCTTCCTTCCTTCCTTCCTTCCTTCCTTCCTTCTTTCCTTCCTTCCTTCCTTCCTACAAGAGAACTATCTGGTAGCTGCTGGCTAGCAAACAGACTATGGGAAAAGGGTGTAAGGAAAGACGTAGGATCAAAGCAAGTCAAACTTCAACTCTAGACAGCTTAAAAGAGAGTGTCTCACTTTGAGCCTGGCTAGACATCTATAAACTTCTACAGACATTATCTCCCCTTCTGTAAAAGATGCACACACAGTGGACAGTTGTAGCTGCCTGACATGGTAGAGCGTGTTGGAAAAACTGAAGATTGAATTTGCCTCATGTTCTCTGTCACCTTTCCTCGGTAGACTCTACCCCAGGTGATGCCCTGATTTTCATTTTAGAGACATTATGTGCTAAGAGAGAGACCAAAGGCCTAGGTAATTATAATAATGAATAATGTGTGATAGAAATAATAAGCTCACGGCTACCAGGCCCTTGTTATTTGTCAGGGGCTGCGCTATCCTACTTTTACGCCTTATGTCCATGAATTCTAGCCATGACCTTGTGAGGAGGATACCTGTCTCATTGTTTCCCCCACAGTCCAGATGAAGACACTGAGGCTCAGAGTGTTGGAAAGCCTTGAACCGTATTGACTGTGAGGTGTCTGGGAGTGATATGCAGCACTGACATGGAAGGCGGAAACTTCATGATTGCCTGGGGTCCCAGATCTGTGTTCAAAACTGCCCCTCCGTGTCCTGAACTCATCACAGGGACATTGGAGAGGGGTGAGCTGTGGGCGGAGGGTAGCTTAGAGCTAAACTCCACCTTTAGTGGATGAGAGCATGGAGTTAACAGCTCAGGCTAGGTCATACAGACCTAAGTTCAAATCCCAACTCTACCACATAGGGCTCTGTGATCTGGGGCAGTTATTTCACCTCCCTGAACTGGAAAAATAATAGAATCATAGATGCTGTGGGTGCAGCCCCACCCCCCAACATCTCCTTGACCCCTCCTACCACTCAAGCCACTTACAGCTCAAGTGAGCAGTTCCTAATATGCTGACGTTCACCCCTCTGCCCAAGGGCTTTCTCTGACTGCTGACCTGTGTTCAGCTCAAAATGGGACAGATCAGAAGGTGGAGGTGATGTTTCCAGGAGTAACCTCAACCAATAAAGAATGCAATGTGACAGTTAAAGACCTTGTTCCCTCATGGGACAATTCTGAGGTGTGTTCTCACAGCCCTCCGGGAGGTCCACAGCTCTACTCTGCCTAGTTACCCTGAGCATTGACCACACCCTAACACACCTTTATTTATGCTTTCTTTCCTGTCTTTTTCCTCCTCCCCCATGCTTCCTGGGATCACCTCCCAAATAAACTATTTGTGTCCAAATCCTCACCTCAGGATCTGTTTGGGGGAGCAAACCAGACCTCCTAAGATTGGTGTGATGGTTACGAGAAAGTGGATGTAAAGTATTTAGCATATCGTCAGATATAGTAAACATTGAAAAAAATGGCGGCTATGATGGTGCTGATGAGGGTGATGAAGATGATGAGGGTGATGGTGATGATGATGGTAATGATGAAGGCAATGGAGATGATGACAAGGGGGGGTGGAAGGAGAATAAGAGGAGGAGAAAGTGGAGAAGAAGGAAGAGGAGGAGGGGAAGGAAGAGGAAGAGAAGAGGAAGGGGAAGAAGACGGGGAGGCGGGACAACGGAGACAGAAGGCGGAAGAGAGGACAATGACCAGGAAGAAACTAAGGCCCAGAAGGGAAGGGGTTAGGGGTGAATAGGGGATTAGCAGGGCCCACAGTGGAGCCATCCCCTGTCCAGTCTCTCCCACCACCTGAGTTCATGGAGATTCCTCCTCATGGTCAATGATCTCTGGGAGATAAACCTGCCCCTTATTCCTCCCGAGTGGTTGATAGTCAATGAGTCAGCGAACTCTAGCCGAGCACCAATTCTATAGACAACGTGGTAGGAGGGACCAGAAATTATCAAATGTGGTCCTTGTCTGAGCTACTCCTCCTTCATGGAGAAAGCCAAGTCTTCTGTTCACAAAAGTTCTCACTTTCTCACACTTGGACTTCACCTCAGATCCCGCCCCTGGGCAAGTGGACACACAGCATGGAGCTTTTGTGAATGTATCATCTTGTGACAGTTGTTGTGCTTCCTGGGTGGGGTGGCTTGTTCCCTGTCTTGCCCATTTGCTTCAGAACTCCCTGTTCTTCAATGAAAAGTCATGGACGTTTCCAAGTCAACAAATGCCATTATGTGTTTCCACTGCAGAAAGGTTGCTGAGCACATCTCCAATGTTCCCTTGGCCACTGGTGAAGAGACTGAAGTTAAGGCTTTAGAAGGGTGAGCTGAGAAATATTGACATTTGGTGGATGCGTTCTAGAAGGGTCAGAACCGATAGGCGTCTAGGCAGCTGACTTTTCCAACTTTCCCTCATTTTGTAGTAGGAAAATCAAAACACAGAGAGCTTGCTTTACCACATGATGCCATATAGAGGATAACGCAGTCCAGAATAAAGTTCACTTCTCTGCGTCCCCACTCCATTGTTTCTCTCGCTCTATTATTATCCACCTCTTATCAATCAAGTTGCCAGAAATGCACCAGGAGCATCATCTGGTCAAGGACAAATCTTTTTGTGAAGTGAGCAGTAGCTTCCTTGTTCAGCATTTTTAATTGGTCTCAATTTTCATCTATCCAGTTTAAAAAAAAAACCAGAACGACCCTATGCTTTAAAATAATGAAGCTGTAAAGAGTTTCTATTCAACCTCAATGTCACGAAAGCATGAAAAGCTACATGTTGAAATGAATGGTGGATTTTTTCACTCTAAATAAAATGTAATTCACCTAATTGATTTGGTTGAGTCTATGCCTTCTGAAGCTTTGTGTTTTCCAATAAAACGGCCAACCTGCTGAGCTATGTCTGGAGGAAAGAAAGCCAGAGAGAAGAGAGAAACCCCAGGGAAAAGAGAGGAGGGGGGGGAAATCAGAGCATAAATATATCAAAACTCTCTTCTTCAACACAGTAGAGAGAGCTCACGGAGGATTGAAGGAAACCACCTTTTTGGCACCCACCTGCACCTCAAAATTATTCATTTAGGTTTGTTTATTTATATCTTACTTTATTCCTCCAGAAGGGAGTAGGCGAAACAATGCCCTTCAGATAAGATTATTAATACACAGCATTTATCGATCATTTCTCATGTGCCAAGAACTGCATAAACACCATCCCATTCAGCTAGTTTATCACAGTTACTCCAGGAGGCACCTATTCTTACTCCCATCTGTAGTCAGTTAAACAGTGGCCCCTGAAGAGGTGTCTCTGCCTGGAATTTGGGCTGATGTGAGCTTATTCAGAAAAAGAATATTGCAGATATAATTCAGTTAGGGATGTTGACGTAAAATCATCTTGAATTATTTGGGTGGGCCTTTCCTAGAAGGACAAGCGCCCTTTGGAAGAAGAGAAGAACAGACATGAGGGTGAAGGTCATGAGAAGAAGGAAGCAGAGATTCAAGTGACGTGTCTACAGCCCAAGAATGCCAAGGATCGGCAGAAGCCACTGGAAGCTAGGAGGGAGGCATCAAGCAGGTTCTCCTTCAGAGCCTCCCAAAGGAATACCCCTCCATTTGACACCTTGATTTAAGACTCTCTCCTCCAGGAGTCAGAGAGAATAGACTTCTTTATCTTTTTCAAAAAATATTTTAAATGTTTATTTATTTTTGAGAGAGAGAGAGAGAGCAGAGAAGGGGCAGAGAGAGAGGGAGACACAGAATCTGAAATAGGCTTCATGCTCTGAGCTGTCAGCACAGAGCCCAACGCTGGGTTCAAACTCATGAACTGCGAGATCATGACCTGAGCCAAAGTTGGATGCTTAACAGACTGAGCCCCCCAGGCGCCCCCTAGATTTCTCTTCTTTTAGACCACTCAGTTTGTGAAGTCTATCCAGGGGCCCTAAGGGATGAATACATCATGTTGTAAATTAAGGTACCGAGGTCCAGAAAAGTTCCATCACCTATCCAGGCATACAATCCAAAGGGCTACAGCTGCATTAAAATTCACAGATTCATAGGTTGGCTTTTTTAAAAAAGCTTCAAACACATAAAGAGATGTATGCAAAGCATTCCCTTAAGGTCGGTAGTAACTATCTTCGCATGCTGGAAGTGTTTCATGTAACTTTTGTTTTCTTTATTGTTCTTTTATATGCTGTTCAAGTTTTCTACAGTCAACAGTATTGACTATGTAATTGGAAGGAAAAATTAAAGGGATTTTTCCTGAGGACAGTGTACAGCAATGCAGAATGTTAACTGAAGGTTACCTGCAAACTTGTAGGTGGAAAATAATTACTACAATTATATTGGTCCATCCTTACCCTGGCTTCATCAGGTAGGTCAGGCCGAATCCCTATTTTACAAAAGAAAATCCTGAGTCTCAGAGTTAGAAAGTACTGGATCATTGTGTTTAAGTTTCCACTGAAGGAAGCCTTCCCTTATCCTCACCATCTCTTCGGACCTTCCTTAAGCTTAAATTACAAGGCATACTAGAAGCATACTTTTTGTTTTTTTCTCAGACTTTTGTCAACATTCAGGTCTTCAAAGTGCCCCCCTCAGGTTATGGAGGGACCGAGGGACAGAGGTAGACTTCCTTTTTTTCTTTTTTTCTTCACCCCACTCACTCTTTCTGAGTACAAAGTCTGACAGTTCCCTGACATTAAAGACTCTATTCTGGGCATTAAGAAAGAAGACAAAATGTGAAACCTTAATTTCACTCTTTCGAGGAAACCTAGAGGAAGCCTTTTTCTCTTATGCTCACAAAAGAGTGTGGATATTTTTCATGAGCAGGTTTAAATCTATGATAAGCAATTTAAACCTGAAGTCTGAATCTTAGAGGCTTGAGACTGTCTTTCTAGAGCCCACATTTTAGCTAAGAATATAGAAGACTGAATCTTTTTTTAGATTCAAGCTGTCTTCATTCAGTCACATTGCTCTGAGGATTCTAGGACACACATTGCAGAAAATTGGACTGGAGCACACCTTTGCCATGACCTCCCACTGTCTGAATTCTCCCATCTGTGCCCAGAGCTTGACCACACGCTTTACAGGCACCGTCTTGGACAGACCTGAGCGGTAAGCATTGTCTCCAATTTCCAGGCGGGAGCACTGAATCTTAGTCAGTCAAGGAACTTGGATGGGGCAGAATCTGGGACTGAGCCAGAAATATCTGTCCTCAGTCAGCTTTCCTCTCTGTGAAGCTGCCCTCCGTCTGCAGACATTCAGAACATGTACATGAATTAGAACCTCACAGATGAAATGTTCCTCTTAGATATCCAGGAGGTATGGACATCAGAATGTGCATTACGTCCAAAGACATCATCAATATAATGTGAAAAAAAATAATTTTTCTCAAAATACCAATGTCCAGACCAGGTATTTTCTGGACCACTGTCTACTCCTAGCAATAATGTGACCCCCCAAAATAGTTTCCCCTCCCTGGGCCTGTTTCTCCATGAATACAAACATTTTCATAGAATCACCTGGGAAATCTTTGGAAAGTTATAAAGTCTACGATTTATCTTTGACTTCTAAATCTAAATCTCCTGGGGAGAGCTGATTCATGGCTTAATTGATTAATCACATATTAGTTACTTAATTTAGCAGATACTTAAGTGCTATTTCCTGGGCACTTGGCTGCTGGGGGGAAGAAGTGGGGAGTTTGAGTTCCGTTAGGAAACAGAATAGCCCCCTCTGGTCAGGGTACTTTGAGGAGTTTCGTAAAGGGGCCAAGGCAAGGGTGCAGGCGGCATGTTGGAGGAGCATGAAGGATAATTCAAAAACAAGCCAGCAACCTGGGCTTTTCCAACCTCTCAACCTGAGGGAAAGGGATAGTGTTACCTGTATTACCTGTATTTGAGAGAGGCAGCTATGGAAGGTGGAGCTCTTTAGGAGAGCTGGGACCTTTATCGAGAATAGATTTCCCTGACCTCATCACTGTTGACATTCAGAGGTGGGTCTTTCTATGTTGGGAGAGGCTGTCCTATGCATTGTGGGATATTTATTCAGCAGCATCCCAGGCATTCGCCCCTAGGAGGCCAGCAACACCCTCCAGGCTTTGCCAAATGTCTCTTACGGGGTAGCGTTACCCCCAGTTGAGAACCACTGATCTAGAGATGAAGCCAGCTTGTGGTGACCTCCTGGAGTCGAGATGGCACCCTAATGTCCCACGTCCTTTTTGCTTTCAGTCCCCCGCTAGGGTTTCCCATTGGTCAAAACACAGCCAGAAGCCAGAAGGCGAGGAAGAGTGCTGATATGCAATCCAACAAGGCGGGCCTGAGCCAAGAGCAGGGCGTAGGATGCTGGGGGGCGGGTGGAAAGGAGTAAACAGACACAGCACAAGGAGTCAATACAGCAGATAAGACCTCCTCCAGGAGCTCACAGTCTCGCAGCGATGGGGCTGGAAGAGACAGAATAAACAAATACACACACAAGATAATTCCTGAGCATGATTAGGAAATTGTAGACAAAGAATAAAGGAGAGCAATGCAACAGTGAATGGCTGAGGTCTCTGAAGATTAAGTGAAGACCTGAATGAAGTGTTGGGACCAGTCTCATAAATATTGTGGGGTGGGGCGAGATACTTCTGGCAAAGGGAACAGGATGTGCAAAGGCCCTGCAGTCTGCCTTCATTCATTCGCGTGTTTGGTTTTGTAGTACTTTCTTGGGATGTAATTTATTTATAGTCAAATATACAGGTAGTAAGTGTACTGGTTAATGAACTTTTGTAAATGTATTCAGTCCCATAACCACCAGCCAGATGAAGATATAGAACATTTCCATCTCCCCGGAAAATGCCTGTATTCCCCAAGTTGGGTCCCCCTATCCTGCCACTGTTCTGACTTCTGGTGCCACAGATTCTTCTACTGCCCTTGACCTTCATCTAAAAGGCGTCAACCAGTGTGTGATTTCCTGTGTGTGCCTGGCTTCTTTCACTCGGCATTAGGTCTATGTGACTCATTCATGTTGCACCTATCAGGAGTTCATTTCTTTTGATTGCTGAATAGTACTCCACCGTATGGACATACCACAGTGTGTTTATCCATTCTCCGGCTGAAGGACACTTGGGTTGGTTCCAGTTTGTGACTATTCTTAAGAAAGCTGCTGTGAACATTTGCTTGTGAATCTTTCTGTGGACATACCCATCCATTTCTCTCGGACGCAATTATGGGGGCGGGGGGGGCGGCTAGGAGAGACATGCGTTTTTTAGCAATAACCCGTTTTCTGGCCAATTCTGCCGTGATACTAGGCTGGTAAACCAGGGTTTTAAAGGGTTTCTGGAACCCCTTCCAGCTTGGAAATCCTAACGCTCACTAGCAACCTCCCTGGATCCCCACCAGTCTCACTAGACACATAAGTTCATCCGCATCCCCCGGAGTACCACGCGCCCCTGAGATGGCTGTTCTTGTGCTGGGTGCCTGGGCCACCTTTCCCTGCCCAGCCGGGCCTCCCGCCTCCTCTGGGGGCTCGTGTGTTAAATCATGGCACAGCGCCTAATTCTTTGCAGCTTGCGGGTTGCTGCCTCTATTTGAGCAGACAGGAGGGCGCCCTGACACAGTTAAAGATCACAAGCTTTGATAACCTGGCTTTCTGATTTATGACAGGCCAGGTCTCCACGTTCTCCTAATGAGGGGAACTCCGAGTGTCAACCTGTTTATTAAATGCTCAGAACCATGTGTGAGCTGGGCCGAGGCAAGAAGTCAATCATATTTTCATTTATTCTGCCTGTCCCCCTCCCGTTCGTTCAGTGGTCTCTGCCTGAGACTGTCAGCCTGCCAAATTCTTTCTTTTCATCTCTAGAGGGGAGGACTTTAGGACAGATCATTTGCGGAGACGGTCGGGGCCCACGGCGCTTGCACTTTCCTACTGATTTCCTAGGTGTTTGGAAGTTAATGATACTCAACACCTCATGATTCTTTCCTCTGTGTCAAACAAAGGCATGAAAGAGAAAGTGGCCAGAGGCCAGAGGCAGGAGCACGTGAGGGGGGCAGGGATAGAAACACATCCATAGCTTTCTCTTCTTGTGACCCCAACCCTATGGAGACTGGTGTCAATGCCAATGCAAGACCTTGAACTTGTCGGGCGCTGATGAAGTCCTAATTCACCTCCTTTAATTCCCTTTGAAATAAATTTTTTTAAAAAGCACAAATCAAAGTAACGGAGGGCCCAGCTGGTTTAATCTATACCCCTTCTCACCCTTTTCCCCTTTGCAACTTGGCCACTGTCATTTCCTTCATCTTGGGGGATTCTACCCTGCATGCTTTCAAGTGACATCAGCTCTTTTGCTTTGGTTTGGTCCTCCGGATGTGGCATAAATATCTCTGGTGTTCGAGGCCCCCCTAGCAGGATTCTGTCCTTGGACATGCTGGGGGAGGGGGCCGAGCCAGCCACTGTGGAGTTTACTTAGAGAGAAGAGTTCTGGACAGCCCAACCTGGAGAGCCCTGAAGAGTTTGGAAGGTCACAGTGCTTTAAGTGCCCTTGAGTCGAGTTGCTGGCTTTTACCATTTTTCTGTCCATGAACTCTCATAATGAATGGCCTCGTTCATTAACATATCCCTTGTTCTATTGAAAATAACCTTAGGAAGGAGTTCAGGCATGGCTTGACCTATTTTCCCCAATTTTAAACGTTTATTTATTTGAGAGAGAGAGAGATCTCCATGCCATTAACATGAGTTTTGAACTCATGAACCATGAGATCATGACCTGAGCTAAAATCAAGAGTCAGACGTTTAACCAACTGAACCACCCAGGCATCTCTGCAACATGAGCCATAACAATAGCATGTAACACGGTGGACAGGGGGCAAGGTGCTATGAAACACAGACACTTCAGGGAGGTGGTCAGAGAGGATTTCCTGGAGGAAGGGATGTTTACTGAGAGCTGGAGAGGCGAGTCAGGGCTAACCTGATGACAAAGAGTTGTAAGGTGTTCCAATCTCAGGGAAGAGAGGGGCACTCAGCCCCAAGGATCCGAACATGGTCCCTGCGGCGGGAAGTGCTGGGGGATCCAAGGGTGGATGGGGACAGAGTGTCCTGGAGTCCTCGGCCATTTACACACACCAGGTCTGATGGATGGAGCAGCTATGCTCTGAGATGGAGAGAGCATGTCTGGAGCTGCGAGTGCATCTAGAGATGGGATCCAGTGTGGGGCACTGACCGGGGGAGAAGTGGGAGAGGTGGCTTGTGGCTGGGGCTGCTTGCTTCCTCCCACAGACACCCTTAGGCAGGGGGCAGCTGACTGCTGCCCAGGAAAGCTGTCAGCTTCTAACGGATCAAGGGAGCCAGAAGGACAATGTCATTTCTGGTCTCCGGGATTGAACTCTACAAGCCTCCTCACCAGAGGCCCCTTTGGGCGAGGCACAGGCCACTTCCACCAGTCCTGAGGCTTCTCTCTATTTTAAGATGGAAATAAATCCTGCCTCGGAGAGCTATCCCTTTGATGCTTGCTTTCAGGCAGAATAAGATGTATAAGCGACCCACTTCCCCTTTCTCCATTGACTCTCCCACCCCATCGTTTCTGCAGAGTCAAGACTTGATCCAGAAATGAAAAATATCCTGGTTGACTCCGTTCTCACCTGTTCATTTCAGCCAAGTGAGAGAAGAAAGACTGTGTGGCATTCTAGAATCCTGTAAGTGACCCTCTCCTTCTTCATCAGGAGCCTGAAGCTGTCTCCTATAATAAAACACTAAAACCTTGGTTTGCAAGCATAATTCGTTCCTGAAACATGCTTGTAATCCAAAGCCCTCACCTATCAAAGTGAATTTCGAGAACCATTGGCTCAGTTGTGATCATGTGACCTTTGGCATCATGTACTGCCTGTGTGGCAAAACACAGCTTGTTTATCAAGTTAAAAATTATTAGAAATGTTTGCTCATCTTGCAGAACACTTGCAGAGCAAGTTATTCACAATCCAAGGTGAATAATTTATCTTACATATGATGTGGTGTGGTTTCCCAGCCCCTCCCCTCCCCTCTCCGGGAAGGGCTGGCCAGAGAGAAGGCTGCTGGACAAAAGAAGAGTCAGAGAACAGGAACAGCCAAGGTATTTCTAACACCCCCCACCCCCACCCCCCCGTCTTGGCTTCCATGGTGTCTCCTGCAGTCACTGCCTCTTCTTCCTGGCCCCCAAGCACTTCTTCCTCTATTGTCTCAGCCTCATGGGCAGCCCTTGCCAAGACTCTCACACCTCCCCAGGGCCCCAGCTTCTGGCTCTGACAAAACCACCTCCTCTTGGTGCGCCTGGGTGGCTCAGTCAGTTAAGCATTTGACTTCAGCTCAGGTCATGATCTCATGGTTCTTGGGATTGAGCCCCATGTCGGGCTCTGTGCCGGCTGCCAGCTCAGAGCCTGGAGCCTGTTCAGATTCTGTACCTCCCTCTCTCTCTAACCCCACTGCTCATTCTCTCTCTCTCTCACTCTCTCACTCTCTCGCTCTCTCTCAGAAGTAAATAAAAAACATTAAAAAAAAAACAACCCACCTCCTCTTGCTGTCCCTCCAGCCAAGGAGAGTAACAGCTCCTTATCCCTGCCATGTCTGGGCTGCTTCTCAGCCCTTCCATCCTCTGAGCAGTCAATTCCCTCTATCAAACTCCCTCAGCTGGAAAGACCTTTAGTGGTTTTTGTTTTCCGATTGGACCCTAACAGATACACATAGCATCTCACAATCAGAAGGCACTCTCTGTTCTGTGGTCTCATTAAAAAAAATAAGTGGGGAAGGGGCAGAAAGAGGGAGAGAGAAAATCCCAAGCAGGCTCCATGCTGTCACTGCAGAGCCTGACGCAGGGCTAGATCTCAGCAACCAGGAGATCATGACCTAAGAGTTAGAAGCTTAACCGACTGAGCCACCCAGGTGCTCCCATAATCTCATTTTTATTTCTATATGAACAACATCAGGGAAGACTTCAAGGAGAGCACTATTACACCATGATGCAAACAATAAAAAAAGGGAAAGGGGAAAATATATTGCCCAAAGTCCCGGATTAAAACAACATGTCTCAGGGGAATCATGGGCACCATTGTTTCGAACCCCAGTTTTACCGAATGTCTGTAAGTCAGATTTCACTTCTCTCAGCCTCCATTTCTTCATCTCTGAAGTGTTGTTATAGAAAGCACTTAGCTCGGTCTGATATGTGGTAGAAACTCATCAGTATGTTAGCAGTGACAGTAAAAACTTTCTACCATCCTCTGGTTAATTGATCCAACAAATAGCTGGTCTCCTCCATTGTCTGCAAACATACTGCTCAACAGGGCTCCTTGAGGCTCACAGGTCTGAGATGCTCGCACATTCCTGCCTTTATCACTCGAGACACAGCTTTACTAAACTTCGGTCATGTTGGGTCCCTGAACCGTTTGTCTTAGTTACACGTCTTCTCAAAAGAAGAAACTAATGATGCTTAAGTTTCAGAATCCCTCACCGCACGGACCCCTTCCAAGGTCCTGAGAAAACCCTGTCAACATATTCCAAACCTCACAATTTCTTTTTCAATTTCTAAAGATAGTAAAATGTCTTCTTTTAGAGAATTTTTAGGTTCACAGCAAAATTGAGCAGAAAGTACAGAGTTCCTATAGATCCCCTGCACCCCACATGCACAACCTCCCCGGCTATCAACACTCTGCACCAGAGCGGGACACTTGTTACAATCGATGAACCTGCATGGACACGTCATGATCCCCCAAAATCCGTTGCTTACATTTGGGCTCACTCTTGGGGTTGTACCTTCTATGGGCGTGGGCAAGCGTGTGACATGTATCTATCGCTACAGAATAGTTCCCTGTGCCCCACTCATTTATTTCTCCTTCCCTTATAACCTCTGGCAACCCCTGATCTCTTTACCGTCTCCATAATTTTGGTTTCTTTCTCTTAGTAATATGCATTCGAAAGTCTTCCATGTCTTTTCATCACTTGATAGCTCATTGTCTTTTAGGGCTAAATACTATTTGTTAGTTATCTGGATGGACCATTGTTTGCTTATCCACTCACCTGCTGGAGGATATGTTGGTTGCCTCCAAGTTTTGGCAAATGATGAATAAAGCTATTACAAACATCTGTAGACAGAGTTGTTCTGTGGATGCAAATTTTGAACTCCTTTGGGTCAACACCAAAGAGTGCGATTGCTGGATGGTATGGTAAGAGTATATTTAGCTTTGTAAGGGACCTCCTCCAAACTGTCTCCCAAAGTGGGCTGTTGCATTTTGCTTTCCCACCAGCCACGATTGAGGGTTCCTGTTGCTCCACAGCTTCACCAGGTTTTGGTGTTGGTGTTTTGGATTTTGGCCATCCTAACAGGTGTGCAGTGGTGTCTCACTGTTGCTTTGATCGGCAATTCCCTGACAACATATGATGTCGGGCGTCTCTTCAGATGTTTGCTTGCCATCTGTGCACCTTCTTTGATGAGGCATCTTTGGCCTGTTTTTAGATCTGGTTGCTCATTTCCTTAGTATTGAGTTTTAAGAGCTCTTTGTATATTTTAGACAACAGCCCTTTATTGGCTATGTCTTCTGAGGCTTTTAAGCATTCGTCAGAGTGAAGCATTTTAATTGTCATTGGTTAAAACCACTGTCTCTTTCCACTCTCCCTAAATGTAAGGGGTCATTTAAGTGACTGCCAGGGGACGTTGATTTAAGGATATATTGAGATGAGATTCAATGGGCTGTATTTGTGTGGTTTGAAGTCATTTCTCTGTGAAGATGAATCTAGCCAACCCAACGTAGAAACAGCTTTCAGAGATGCCCCTGCCTTCCATTCGGCCTACTCACTGATGATGCTGTGGCCTCCAGATGCAGGATCAGAGAGGATATCACAATATAAGTGTATTCGATGGTGCCTGGTGGCAGAGGGACGTGGGTAGTGGAGGAGACACAAAGTTGGAAATCCACAGAGCCAGGAGCTAAGTCTATGGAAAATTCTCTCCATCACCAGATGGATAAAACTGTGAGGATTCATTTGGAATGAGAACTCGTTTTTTAAAAGTTCTTTCCTATCATAAGTATGTTTGAAAGAGTAGCTTTAACAAGTACACATACCCCATATCTTCTCTTTTATTTGAGGAAATCTTACAAAATAGGCTTTATCCATTTCTGTGGTCCTGGTGTCCCATCTGTAATAGTACCACACACGGTGAGAAGTTGCACATTTAATGCATTTCACATAGTTTTTAAAAATTGATCAAGGTTGCTCAAGAAGATAGTGAATCATTCTAATCCCTCCATCGAAGATACTATTACAAAATGATCTCCACGTAAAGAAGTGATTAAGAGTTTGTGGCCAGCGGCACCTGGGTAGCTCAGTCGGTTAAGCGTCCGACTTCAGCTCAGGTCATGATCTCGTAGTTTGTGAGTTAGAGCCCCGCATTGGGCTCTGTGCTGACAGCTCAGAGCCTGGAGCCTGCTTCGGATTCTGTGTCTCCCTCTCTCTCTGCCCCTCCTTGTTCATGCTCTGTCTCCCTCTGTCTCTCAAAAATAAATAAACATTTAAAAAAATTTTAAAAAGTTTGTGGTCAGAAGTTATCAGAGGAAAAAATATTTTAGCCATGCAGGAAGTAGTTGATGAATAAAAATGTTATGATCTTTTTCTCTGGGTTTTGTGATATTTGCAGCCTTTTCACCTTTTATAAAGGTAGAAACGTGTGATTTCTCACATTCTCGATCAATATCAATCTTTGTGTATAGAGTTATACCTATAATTTTGTTTTTATACAAAAGGGCCCCCAGCCTCTGTGAAGTTCAGACCCCACAAAGCCAGGATCTACTCCTTCGTAGGACTGTCACAATACAACTCAATCACATTTCACGGAGGCCAGTGAAAACTGAGTGTATAAAGAAAGGATTGCATCCATAAAAATGAAATTCCATGCTTTGGAAAAACCTGATGGGATTCGAGTTATTAAAAAAAACATTGCAGTTCAGCATGGGTGAGATGGCGGTGGGGAACTAATCTTAATAATCTAGGATCCTTCTCTACAGCTGGTTGGCAGGGACTTCAGTTTCTTACTTCACTTCAAAGAAGCCCCAGTTGGACTACAGATAAGACCTCACCCTGTGTGTTACGGAAGACAGCAAAGCCGGACACGCAGCGGTGCAGGGGGCATTTGCTAATTTCCTTCTCAGATGAACACTTCAGACAGTCTCTACTGATTGCCTGAAGTCGCAACCCTAATTGCTGTTTCTTCTTCTGGTTCACCCACTTCACTGTAAGATGGGTAAACTGAGGCCCAGAAAAATAAAGTATATTTCCCAGGGCCGCACAGTCATGGAGCGGCAGAGCCAAGGCTCCAGGTCCCCAGGCGGGCTCTTTCTGTCTAAGAGGAGTCGGGGCGGTTGAGGGAAGGGAAAGGTAGGCAGGAATTTGAAGCTCCCAGATGCTTAACTGGCTAGGGCATTCATGATGTCATGACTGAGGAGGAAATGGGAGGGAAGCCTCAGAAAACCCCCAAAGCCCTCCAAGTCCTCTCCGAGAGGGGACTCTCAGAGAGGCTGTGTTCCGAGCCTAAGGGAAAGGGCAGGAATCAAGATGGTTAGTGGAAATGGCTCCCTCCCCCAGCCCCTTCCCCCTTCCCCAAATATCCTCATGCCCTCTTGGATCTAGAACACAGTTAAAAACACAGGGAAAAAAAAAAAAAAGCAACAGTCTGGGCCACGGAAGGTCTAAGGTCTGGATTATTGGAGTCCCCAACCAGGGAAGAGTCTGGAAGGCGGAGATCACCATATTGGAGTCCAGGCCTTATTCCCAGTGAGAAGGGGTTCCTGCCATTCCCCGTCCATGCTCAGGAACTGCATTATCCACAGCAAGAGCAGACAGCAAGGAGGTGTGGGCCAGGCAGGCGGGGTACCCGTGGTGGTGTGGACAGCTTACCTCCGTTTAATGGGTACACTACTGCTTCCTTTGCAGAGAGGACAGGCCAGGACTCCAATATCAGGAGAGAACTGGGCAGAACCTCCTTCCTCCTTCCCTTCCATGGGTGCTAGGAGCCTGAGCAGGACTGTTTGGAGGTAGAGAGGCCACCGTTCTCCTTTTGGGGGCTCTGGCCCCCACCACCCGCAGGGGTGGGCATTGCGGCTGTCTTGCATAAAACCCATAGCTCTTTCAAATCTCCAGGTAAAGCCTGAGCTCCAATAAAAGTTGCCAGCCTGGGTTTGGGGCAGGGGACCCACATCTCTGGCATAATCCAGAAATGCTGTAATGAGGCCTCGGTAGGAGACCCAGAGTCCCTGCTCTGAGGACGTATGAAAGTGGGGTGTGTGTTCACGGAGACCCAGAACCTCTGAACGGCAGAAACAAGGAGGCAGCCACGGAGTAACAGACGTCTCCGCTCACAGGAGACAAAATTCCTGCCAGTAGGTACGCGCCTACATGCAGCGTGGAGAAGCTGCATTTTAAAGGCTTCAGCAGAAAAGATAAAGCAAAGGATGGGAAGCAGCTGCCTTCTGGCAGCTTCCTTGAAACATCTGCTAATTAGACAAAATTCCTTGCATGGAGCAGGGGAAGCAGATATTCAGGAAATAAATGAGGGAATGGAGCATGACGTTCCTTATCAGTGCATTTATGGGCGGATGGTCTGATTGATTGTATGATATACCCTGCAGTGCGCAAGACTGGCAGCAGGCATCAGAATGGAAAGGACAATTCAGGAAACCTCCCAAAGACTGCCCTTTCCCTGATCCCAAATGCCCATTTTGCAGAATCTTCAGAGCGGGGCCTGGACCTCCCAGACACGTCAGGCCTGTGAGAGTTACGTGAGCCGAGTGGGGCAGAGGATGGAGGGAACTCTGACAATCTGGAGAGCCCTCGTCCCCTCCGAATGGGACAGCCACTGCCCAAGCGCACTCTCTGTTGCCATGTAGGGTTTTAAGTCAGTGTCGCTAGATTGTCTGGCTTTTTTGTTTTTTAGTATTTATTTAGGTCCTCTGCTCATTTTGTTTTAAGGTTATTTATTTATTTTGAGAAAGAGGGAGAGAGAATGATCTCGAGTGGAAGAGGGGCAGAGAAAGAGGGAGAGAGAGAATCCCAAGCACATTCCATACCAGCAGCACAGAGCCTGACTCGGGGCTTGATCCCACAGACCTTGAGATTATGACCTGAGCAGAAACCAAGAGTCATATGCGTAGCTGCCTGGGCCACCCAGGTGCCCCCAGATCTTTGAGCTTTTGAGTGACCAGCACTCCACGTATTTAGTGTGAAACCTCCTTTTGAACAGATGGGCAATTGAGTCACATTTTCTTAAAGCATCATGCAGTCAAACAAAACCCTGCTTTAGGGCCACGTCTGGACCTCGGATGTCAATTATTAAGCTTAGATTTAATACTTTGCTTCATCCGTTCATCACCTATGTGGGGGAGACCTGCTCGACCTGGCTCTTGAAGGCCGAGGAAGATTTGGCAAGTGGGAAAGGGCAGGGCGGACCCAGCGCGCCAGGCAGAGGGCACAGCACGTACAAAGGCACTGTGGCTGAAAAAAGCACGTTGCGATTGGGAAAACGGAAGGTAAGAGGGCACGGCTGAGACCCGGGGAGTGGCTTGTGCATCTTGGGTTTGGGGTCCCATGGCTGATGTGACGTGAGCTGCTGGCGGAGGGCGGCCAACAGGGTGGTGGCATGGGAGTGTGGCTGCTGCAAAGGAACCTTTTTTAACTCTTCATTACCAACCTTGTGAAGAGCAGGTTGATTTGACCAATAACCACAGGAGAGATGTGGAGCCTGTCTGAAAACATGGAGCCAGACGGGGCTTCTTTAAGCTCTGGTTCCGGAGCCAGACTGCCTGGGTTTAAATCCAGGCTGCCCCCATTTACAAGCTGCGTGACCTGAAGCTATTTATCCTCTCGTGCCTCAGTTTCCTGGTCTGTCAGATGGAAACAGTCATCACACGCTGCATTTGAGGGTTGAGGGACAGCGAGGTGGGCACCCCACAAATGCTCCCTCTCTCTAGCGTGACCCCCCTCCTTCAGTGTTACCGTCATGGCCAGACACGTCCCTCCGCGCTGTCTGGTGCTGGCCCGGAAAACCACAGTCCGTGAGTCAGAGGTTTAAAAGCCCTTTTCCAGAGCTGAAGATTCTGATTTCTTAGCTGCGCAGAGAGGAAATAAAGCCCCACTCTTCTAAATGGACGGGGAGGAGTATGAAATTACGACTAAGTCGGTTTGGAGCTTTTGTGCAGGGCTTTCACGAAGGATCAGCCATTAATCACGCGCAATTACTCTGACCTTGGGTGAACTGCAGTCTCTGCAACAGGGACGATTTCGCTCCCTGGGGTCCGGAGATATGAAGACGTCTGCTCGCCGTCCAAACTCGGAGAACCAGGTCCACGGCCTCGGGGCCTGCGTGCTTGGGTCTCAGCCTTGGACCCCCTTTCCGGGCTCTGCCTGCCAACCCAACTACCTTTCCAGAGGGGACGGGGAGAGCAGGTGATGGAGAACCAGGTGAAATTGCTCTTGGCCCAGATTGCGTGACTTTGGACGGGTTGCTTATCCTCACCCATTGCCTCAGCATTTCCATCTTGAAATTGGGGTGAAGACTGTCTGTCCCATCAGCTTATGTGGATGAATAGATGCTAAGGGGGCACTGATGCGAACATCCCGTTGTGCTAGAAGGCACCAAAGGCTCAGGGAGCTGAAGTCACTTGCGCCTGGAGCGGCTTCCGGCTGCTTAACCAGGGTCTGACACACAGTCTAGCTCAATGGATGATTGCGGCCATCTATCGTCCCCGTGCAAGGACGGGCTGCCCTCGGCAGCCCCACCTCCTACCCGGGAACTAACTGGGCAGAACCTTTCAGAGCCCATCAGAACAGAGGACGACATTTTGATTGATGGGTCTCCTTCCTCATTTCTCCCTCCCATCCACGCTTCTACTTCCTCCTTCCTTCTCTCCCTCCCTTCCTCTCCTCTTCCTACACTCAGACTCTGGATGGGAACCTGCTTCAAGCCAGGCATCACACGGGAACACAGTGTGACATGGGAGTGTTTCTTCGTTCATGTCACCCCATGGTGTCACATACACAGTAGGTATTTCTCCATTGTCTGTCTCTTCTCCTATGGGAATAATCATTGAACTGCTTAATCTACCAAAGGCCATTCATGTTTCAAGTCTTATTACTTTTTTAAATGTTTACTTATTCTTGAGAGAGAGAGAGAGCGCGCACAAGCAGGAGAGGGCCAGAGATAGGGGACAGCACATCTGAAGCCAACGCCGTGATGACAGCACAGAGCCTGACACGGGGTCGAACCCATGAACCGCGACATCATGACCTAAGCTGAAGTCGGACACTCAACCAACTGAGCCACCCAGGTGCCCCTCAACTCTTATTTTTGATTTTTTTAAAATGTTTTATTTATTTCTAGGAGAGAGAGAGAGAGAGACAGCGTGAGCAGGGGAGGGTCAGAGAGAGAGGGAGACACAGAATCTGAAACAGGCTCCAGGCTCTAAGCTGTCAGCACAGAGCCCGACGCGGGGCTCGAACCCACAAACCGCGAGATCATGACCTGAGCGAAAGTCGGACGCTTAACCGACTAAGCCACCCAGGCGCCCCTCAACTCTTATTTTTAAAAAGAAGATACAAAAGGGGCACCTGGGTGGCTTAGTCGGTTAAGCGTCCGACTTTCGCTCAGGTCACGATCTCGCGGTTCGTGGGTTCGAGCCCCGCGTCGGGCTCTGTGCTGACTGCCGGCTCAGAGCCTGGAGCCTGTTTCAATCTGTGACTCCCTCTCTCTCTGACCCTCCCCTGCTCACGTTGTCTCTCTCTCTCTCCTAGAAATAAATAAAACATTTAAAAAAATTTTTAAAAACAAGATACAATGAAGCATTTTCCCCCGCTGACATACCTTATACATGGCCACATTGGAAAACTGGACCAGGCACTAAAGCACCGAGAAGAACATAATAATCATTAATGCCACTGCCACTAAGTGAGACCACTGTTCACATCTTGCTGACTCTCCTTCCAGTCTCTTCCTATGCACAACCATATATTCATCCTGCGTAACTGAACTCACCAGGTATATATTCATCGGGTATAAATTCGTGTACTATGTTTTCATAATGCATGTATTTTCTCATTAAATAAGGGTAATGTTTCCATTTAACATTCATGTTGTCATTCAATCAACAAATATTTTTTTAATGTTTATTTATTTATTTTTGAGAGAGAGAGAGAGAGCACACACAAGTTGGGAGGGGACAGAGAGAGACACACGTAGAATCTGAAGCAGCTCCAGGCTCCAGGCTGTCAGCACAGAGCCCGACGCGGGGTTCAAACTCACAAACTGTGAGACCACGACCTGAGCCGAAGTCGGACGCTCAACAGACTGAGCCCCCCAGGCGCCCCTCAGCCAATATTTTTGAAGCATGTACTTGTGGCAGTAATTGTTTTAGGTGCTAGGGACACACCAGAGAGCAATGTGAACCAAAACACCAGCCCCCTCAGATCTTACCTTCTGGTTCAGGGCAATAGTTTACAGAACGAACACATAAAATATGGATGTGTGCTTTGGTAATAAATGCCATAAAGAAAAATAAAGCTGGAAAAAGAAGTATATGTGTACATCTGTGTGTTGTTTCCGTTTTAAATAGGATGTTTGGGGAAGGCCTTACTGAGAGAATCACGTGGGCCAAGAAATGAAAGAGGTGAGCGAAACGGACATCCAGACAGACGGAACCACAAGTGCAGAGGTCCTGGGTTCGACATACGTGGGTGCGTTTTAAGAACCCTGTGGAAGCCATTGTGGCAGAAAGAGAATGAATAAAGGGATGCTGTTGGTGTCCGACGAGATCCCCTGGGGTCCCTTTGGCCAGTTGACTGTGCCCATCTCCTGGCTGTTGTGTGCATTACTGTTAACAGCGCATACGTCCAATCCTTCCGAGAACTGCTTTTGGGAAACAAGAACCATTTCGCCGGAAGGTGTCTGAGAGTTTGTGCTCCTTTCTGGAGTTATGTCCCCAGAGTCGGTGACTGGCTGGTCCTAGGGTATGAAAGCGAAGCCTCCTGGTTCTCTAGGTAGAGTACCTCTGCAATGCAGTTAGGACTTTAAACCCCTCTGGTCCCCGTGAGCACTCTTGATAAATCACTTGCACCTGAATCCTTGTCTCAGGCTCTGCTTCTGTGGAATTGGAGCTGACAGGGCCATCTCGCCCTACATATGCTCAACCAATAGGGGTCTGTGTGTTCAAGTGATGGCGACATGCTACTTATTTCATGCTGTGTTCTAAGTACTTGCCTTGACACCAGCATGCTGATATAACATTGACACTCGCAACCCATTTCCACCTCCACACAGTGCCCAACACTATAATGACACCCTTCCTAAATGCAGAAAGTGCACATTTAAGCCTTCGACCGTGTGGGTTTGAACCCTGGTTTCTCTACATTGCTAACGGTACCCTGAGCAGTTCCAGAACCTCTTTGAACCTTGCTTTTTTCTCAGCTGTGAAATGGAGCCACACTCAGTGCATATCCCATCAGGTTTATGAAAAGCTTTCATACATGAACTTCATAACTGTCAACGGTGATTATTTATCATAAATACAGAAGGTGGTGGTCGTAACTGAAGAGTATGGACCTGAATTTGTACAGACCCCTGAGATATGGTCCCACGTGGGACCTTTGACCCCTTCGGCTTCAACCATGAAGTTTCTCTTTCCAATTCGCGAGTCCCGCCAAAAATGTACGTTTGGCGTAACTCAGCCATCTTTATTCAATGGCTTCAGGTGCAATATTACCACCAGGTGGTAGTGTGGTCATATGTCCTAAGCAAGGCAATTTGTCCCCCATCTTCCAAAGCTACTATAGACGTTTTGTGATAACATCCCATGCCATACTCTCTGCTCTCTGTAAAAACCTAATGAGGTCATGTAGAATGCTCTCACAAAAATTGCATACTTGCCAAGATATTTTTTAAAATGCGTTTGCACAGTGACTTAGAAAAACTGTTGGAAAATCCACAATCAGATTCCCTTGAAGCAGAAGCAAAAAAATCTCAACCAGGTGATAAATTGTGGAGTAAAGGCATTGAAAAGATGTTTCCCCAGGTGAATTTTGAGGAAGGTTGGGTGCAGGGAATAAATGGAATCCAGAAGGTTGTGTCCTCACTGAAGCAGGAACGTGTCACTTGTTATTCTTGAAATTCCATTCCGTGTGGAATCTGGCCTATAGTAGGTGCTCAGTAAATGTTGATGGGATCAGTCAAGTAATCAGTCAATCAACCCATGCATGCATGACTGAATGATCGAGGGCAGTAATGGCGGAAAGAATTTTCTCTATCGCTTGAGCAAAAAGAAACTCATCTGCAATGGACATGTGCTTTAGCTTTTGGGGAAATTGGACTGGGTCGAACAAGCAATGTAAATAGGGTTGAAGTATCCAAAGATCTATAAATTCCGCATTATAGCTGAGCTAGTTGAGGAAGGACATTGGGAAATTCTGCTGAGTCTATCAGGGTCTTGCTGGGCTCCTGAATAAAATCAATCTCTACCATGGTATTGAGGAAGGGAGACGATCTTGAAGCCATGATCCTCTTTCCCCCAACATATCAATTTCCCTTAACCAGCCCACACTATCCACTCCATGATCTATCTATTCAATGACCTATCTACTCAATGATATATCCATTCAAAGATGTATCTATTCAATGACTTGATATACCCATTCAGTGATATATCCATTCAATGCCCTACCCATTCAATGATGTATCCATTCAATGACCTTGCTTCCCAGACCCACAACTCTCCTAATTCCTTGTAGCAAGTCAGAGACCAGGCCAGGCCATGTCATTAAAATTTCTGGGATAATATAAGCAAGATCAGCAGAAATGGCATTGAGAGCAGATAATTTGTCCCATCTTTGCTATGTTGATCTTGGCTTCGGGCATCATGAGGGTGTCTTTCTGCCTTGTTTCTGGTGATTGGTAGAGCAGAAACCAACATTTTCCCACAAGCTGGAAGTACTCCCAAATACATCTAGGCTGGCTAAAGTCGAGCTCCAGGCCTGAGGAGAGGAAGAGCTTCTCTCTCTTGGGCTCTCTATTGTGGCCCAAGACAACTTCCTGCAGTCCCAAAAGGGGAAGAAGAAAGGAGACACAAGCAATGACATGATGGTAAGACCCAGCATCATCCATGCAAGGGATGCCCAAAGTCAAAAGCTAATATCTGCTAGGAGCTTATGTGCTAGGCACTGTGGTAGGGGCTTTCCATTCGTTAATTTAAAAAATCCTCAGGGCACCTGGTGGCTCAGTCAGTTGAGCATCCAACTCTTGGTTTTGGCTCAGGTCATGATCTTATAGTTCATGAGTTCAAGCCCTGAGTCAGGCTCTGCACCAATGGCACTGAGCCTGCTTGTGATTCTCTCTCTCCTCTCTCTCTCTCTCTCTGCTCCTCTCCTGCTTGCTCTGTCTCTCTCAAAATAAATAAATAAAATTTAAAAAAATTCTTACAATGACACTTTGCAGTGGCTACTATTAAATCAGTCCCATCTTACAGAGGAAGAAACAAGGTTCTGCACTGTTGAGACTGGTCTAGTTAAAAAGAGACATATTTGGAATTTGAACTTAGGCAATGAACTTAGCTGCTATGGGCAGGCCTCAACTGGGTTCATTCGAAGATGCCTTCCCTTCTGTGAGGGGTGGCCAGAGATCACTTTCCTTCTTAACCAAAGACATGCCTGGGGTCCCTACACCCCACCCTGCTCTCAGGGTCTGCTGATTCTATTCTTTCAGGCCAGCAGTAAAATGACATTTGTGGGGATTTTTCCCTTTGAAGTGATAGTATTTGTACATTTGACTTTAGAGCAAAGGAAAAAACAGGAGCTCAAGCAGACAAGTAACTGAGCCTTGGAGAAAGGGCGTGACGTCTATAGATGCACGGTTTCCATTTTGCCATCGATGAGTCACCTTCTGTGGAAAGATCTTTGTCTCCTTCCAAGTGGCTCTCTTTATTAACTCCTTTCCCCATTCCTATTCCTTTTAATTTCAAAGACACTGACTAGTTGTTTTCCCCTCCCTCCTTCCCTCACTTCCTTCCTTCCTTCCTTCCTTCCTTCCTTCCTTCCTTCCTTCCTCCCCTCCTTCCTTCCTTCCTCTCCTTCCTTCTTTCCTTCCTTCCTTTTTCCAGCCCTTATTTTCAGTGAATTTTTCCTTCCTCGTCCCTAAATTTTCTTTGCAGTTAGAAGACATTCTTTCCAATTCTCAAGTTAAAGTATTTCTGTTGAAGATTTCAAATGAGATAGGATTTTGGAATAGTGGTGCGGCCAGTTACTAACTGTTTGATCTTGGGTGAGTGGCGATTTCTCTGAATTTCAGTTTCTTCCTCTATAAAAATCTTATATAGGTTTTTTAATTTTAAAAGTGAAAGTTTTCCAAAAAAAAAGTTGAAATAGGGGCGCCTGGGTGGCTTAGTCGGTTAAGCGTCCGACTTTCGCTTAGGTCATGATCTCGCGGTTCGTGGGTTCGGGCCCCGTGTCGGCCTCTGTGCTGACTGTCAGCTCAGAGCCTGGAGCCTGTTTCATTCTGTGACTCCCTCTCTCTCTGACCCTCCCCTGCTCATGCTGTCTCTCTCTCTCTCTCTCCTAGAAATAAACAAAACATTTAAAAAAAAAGTTGAAATAGTAGAATCACTTAAAATTTTTTTTAATGTTTATTTATTTTTGAGAGAGAGAGACAGCACAAGCAGGGAAGGGGCAGAGAGAGAGGGAGACACAGAATCCGAAGCAGGCTCCAGGCTCTGAGCCGTCAGCACAGAGCCTGATGCAGGGCTCAAACCCACGAACCATGAAATCATGACCTGAGCCAAAGTCAGACGTTTAACCGACTGAGCCACCCAGGCATCCCAGAATCACTTCTTAAAGTGACCTCAGGTCAATGGGGGCTAAGATCTACCAAGCATGGTAAAGTGATCGTAATAGACATCAAAGGTCAAAGGATTTGCATTTTAGTGGCCTCCCTACTACAGTGCTTGTTCTTCCTGCTTATTCATATATGTGCCTCCAGAGATTAATATGAAGCCGATAGGGAAAGCAATTTATGTAGTTCACTCACTCAGATAAACCCACTTTGGGTGTATGGGGTGGGGGAGGAAGAAAAAACACACTCTGCTTGTCTGACCATAAATCACTCAGGTTGGGGGCTTCCATGGATATAGTTTACCCCATGGCCACAACAATTCTCACTAGGCTGGTGCAGTATTTACAAAGGCCCTGAAGCCCTAAATGGTCCCTAAAATAACTTCCCTTTTTGACTCCTTAGAGTGGAGATGGGGATGGTATGAAGCAGGGATTGGAAAATGTATTCTCTAAAAGGCTGGATAGTAAATATTTTAGATTTTGCAGGTCAACAGGTCTCTGCCACACCAGCTCAGCTTTGTTAAGGTAGTGAAAAGAGCCACAGACAGTATACAAATGAATGGGTGCGGCTGAGTTCCAATCAGACTTTACCTACAGATGCTCAACCCTGAATTTCATATAATTTTCACACACCACAGAGCACTCTCCCGTTTTTGTTTTGTTTTGTTTTCAACCATTTAAAACACAAAACCATTGTTACCTTGTGTATGAAAGTAGATAGTGTAGAAAGTAGATATGAAAGTAGAAAGTAGATAGTAGTAGCATCGGGTCCCTGGGCCACAGTTTGCTGACCTCTGGTGTGAAAAATAGAACAGAGATTTATACAGTCGGAATTATTATTTTTAATGATGTGGAAATACTGATTTTTTTACTTAAATAACTATATGCTTTTGATAACACAGAGTACCAGATGCCATGAAAAAGTATATTTTTCTGATGCACGATATGTAATTTTAAAACTGGCTAGGATGTTATGTCAGATCAATTGATAACTACAATGTATAAAACATATGAAACTAATTCCAGGAAATACCTTATATTTATGTCCTTGGGTCTGAATTTCTGAGCTCTCTGTGTTTAGGGATGGAATTTGGTTTATTCAAGAAGTAGCAGGTTATATATCTTGATGGCTACATTAGCTCAATATTTCCTTCCCTTACTAGAGCAGGTAAGCCTTACAGACTGTTTCAGTTTGCAGCAATTACATTTGCTTATCGCTACGAAACAGAATTTCATTTGAAGCCAGTTATTAATGTCTAAAATGCACTTCCAGGAAATAATTTTGAACGTTTTATTTATTAAAGAGAACTCGATGTTTGTTCAAAGGCATTGATGTAATTTACGAAGTTCGATATTAGATATTTTATGAGGTATTATAAAAATGCCATTTTCTGAGACTCCTGTGGCCTAATTGTACCGTGTTACGTTCAACAACAGAATAAGGTGCTACTTTGTATTTGGTTTTTATGTGCCGAATCGTACGCTTGTTAAAGATGCAAACAAACAAACAGACAGACTTCCACTTTCCCCAGCCACAAGTTCTCCTGATTTCTGGATTTATTTTTATGACACATTTTCAAAACTATACCGATGAAGTCGCTTTAAACACTTTTAATGACTCAGCTGTATGGAAAAAGAAGAAATTTGGGGATTTGGGAACCGATAAACAATCTGGGACATATACCATTATAACAGATCCTGTCAGTACCCCACCAATATTCCCTCAACACTTACTATTCTAGCATTCTAGAATATTCTAGTGTTCTATTACTATTCATTCGTATGGCGCCAACTTTAAGCACCCAAGATTCTTCACCAGAGGGTTATCTCTTGGCCACAATGAGAGGCAGGCTAGACATGAAGGAGTCTAAATGCTCCAGGGGGAGCACTCTACTCATGATAGGTGGGTGTAGAAGATGAAGACCCCAGCTTCTTCACCCCTCATGGGACACAGCACTGGAGTCCACTCTGTACAATCTCCCAGAGCTCCCTGTGGGATTGAGCTCCCAGCTGGCCCCTGGGGGAACTGTCCTGTCATGCAATGCATCAGCTATCCTTGCTGTGTAACAAATTATCCTCAAACTTAGTGGCTTAAAGCAACAAATGCCTACTGTTTCAGTGTTTCTGTGGGGCAAGAGTTCAGACATGGCTTAGTTGGGTGGAGATCTGGAGATCCCTTGCAAAAGAACTCGGGTTCTTGTACAAGGGTGCGGTCAAGTTGTCGGCCAAGGCTGTGGGCATCTCAAGGTTCGCTGGGTCCAGAGGATCTGCCGCCAAGGTCATTCCCACGGCTGTTGGCATGGAATGCCCGATCTCCTGATATGGCTGCTGGATTGCCTAGAGCGAGTCATGCAAAAGAGACAGAGACCAAGCAAGGAGCTACAGTGCCTTTTATGAATTAGTCTCAGAAGTTATACACCGTCGCTTTTGCTTTACTCTTTTCATTAGAAGCGAGTGGTGGGGTGCCTGGGTGGCTCAATCGGCTGAGCGCCTGACTTCAGCTCAGGTCACCATCTCACGGTTCATGGGTTTGAGCCCCACTTTGGGCTCTGAGCTGATGGCTCAGAGCCTGGAGTCTGCTTCAGGTTCTGTTCTGTCTCTCTCTCTCTGCCCCTCCCTCACTTGTATTCTTTCTCTAAGATAAATAAATAAATATTAAAACAATAATAAAGTTGGGGCGTCTGGGTAGCTCAGTCGGTTAAGCATCCGACTTTGGCTCAGGTCATGATCTCCAAGTTCATGGCTTCAAGCCCTGCATCAGGCTCTGTGCTGACAGCTCAGAGCCTGGAGCCTGCCTCAGATTCTGCATCTCTCTCTCTCTGCCCCTCTCCTGCTCACTCTCTCTCTCTTTCTCTCTCTCTCAAAAATGAATACATATTAAAAAACAAAAAAAGAAGTGAGTCACTGTATCCTCCCCCCACTCAAAGAGAGGAAGAATTAGGCTTTACTGTCTTAAATTGATTTCCTTCCCTGTGCCCTCACTTCCCAGAACCGCCTTCCAGATAAGTTATCCTTATCTCAGGCTCCGCTCTGGGGAAACCTAACCAGAGGCAGCTAACAACACCCCCATCACCAATAGCAGCTACATGTACTAAGTTGCTACTATGTGCCAGGCACTGACTAAATCATTTTTTTAAGTTAATTTATTTGTCATGATAATAAGACATTTTTGTCATTAATTAATTAATTAATTAATTAAAATGTTTATTCATTTATTTTGAGACAGAGAGTGCGCGCACACAAGCAGGGGAGGAACAGAGAGAGGGGGGCGGGAAGCAAGAGTGAAACCCAAGCCAGCTCCGCACCATCAGCACAGAGCCCGATGCAGGTCTCGATCTCATGAACTGCAAGATCATGACGTGAGCCAAAACCAAGAGTCAGATGCTTAACCGACTGAGCCACCCAGGTGCCTCATTGTCATTATTTTAGAAATCAAACTCCCAAAGATGAAATAAGTTGCTATTCAAGGCTGATTCAACCAACCGTCAGCCCCTGTGCTGGGCACCACGCACAAAATAGTGAACGGTTCCAGGTAGAATACATTGCACAGCTACTCTTCCTGCCTTCCAGGCACTTACGCTCTGGAGGAAGAGGAAATACATATGAAATGACAAAGGGCAACAAGTGTTCTTATGCAAGGAAAGCACTGAGTCTATGAGACAGACTAGCTGGCCGACCTACTTTAGCCAGGAGGGCCTCCTAGAGGTGGTGACGTGTATTCTGATGCCCGGAGGATGACAAGAAGCTGACAGTTGACCAGTGGTGGGCAAAACATTCCTGGAAGAAGGAGCCACGTCTTCGCTTAAATCCAGCCTGTGCTCACGAGGCCCAGCTGAGAACTACCGGGTCACAGGGATCGATCCCGGGGAGAGGCTGACAGCCCGAGACAGTCTCTGAGGCTGACCGGCCACGGTCCTTCCCACATATCATCATACAACCCATCACTGGGGCCAGGAGCCGTGTCCGCCGACCTCATAGATGCAGCAGGCAGTTTGGGGCGGCCCATGAGCTACTCTGACGGTAGAACCGGGCCTGAAAGAGTGAGAGCTCGTTGCCGTCTGTGGGAGAGGATGAAATAGCAGGTAGGAAGCTCTGACTGTGCCCCAGTGTCCTTGTGGGCGGGGTCGCTGTTGCACACCCTGGGTCATCCTCCTAACTACCCCTCGAGGAAAGTTCCTACGTGCCCCTCTTTCCCACGGGGGAAAACAGCAGGTCAGAGAGCTTACGTTGCTTGACCAAAGTCACACCGGAGATAAAAGCGAGCTGACCCTGAAGCTTCTGCCGTTTCCACCACGTGGCCTGATGCTCTTGCTCGAACAGGACAGTGGTCCATAGAAACCAGCCGTTTGTCTTTCCTCCCAGCCCGGGACATTTTGTCTCCTGTCTCGGTCAGGGTGGACCCAACAGCTAAAGCAATAACAACTCTAGAATGTCTGTGGCTTGGCTCAAAACCACCATGTCCTGCTCTTTCTATGAGGGTCCCGAGAGACAGGTGTTTAGAAGGGCCGGCAGGCTTGGGAGTGGCACACCTCACATCTGCTCAGGTCCCTGAAATTCAATCACGTGGCCGCCCTCACTGCAAGGGAGGCTGGGAAATGTGATCTAGCCCGGTGTCTGGCAGCAAGAGCCACGTGGATTCAGGGGGAAGCCGGCCAGTCTCTGCCGCATCTTCTAATCGTCCCCAAAAGAAACAACAAAAACGCCCTTCTTTACTGAAGTGCTTTCCCGTGTTCTGCCTTATTTCAGCCTGAAAACATCCTGAGACCAGAACAGAGGCAAACGCATCTGGCGCTGCTCACGGCCACTCTGGTAACTTACTCACACCTCACAGCACCTCTGGTAGGGGGGTACTGTTATGATCTGTACTTTCGAGACGAGGAAATGGAGGCACAGAGAGGTCTGAGCACTTGTCTGGGCCACACAGCTGACCAGGTGGAGGCGGGGGGACTTTGCAGACAAGGAAACTGATGTCCCAGCGCCTCTGAACTTCTTGCTCGGGGCCTGGATTTGAACCCAGATCCTGCGTCCCATCTAGGGCAGGAGGGGGACGCCCGGGACAGGACTGACCTTGTTCAGATCTACCTTCCGCAGCGTGAGTGTATGTGTGCTGTCCAGTGTGATAAACATCTCGGAAGCCGCTGGAGCTGCACGAGGCTCTTCCCAGACCCCCCCCCCCTTCCCCCTTCCCTTTCCTAATGAGCCCAGAGACGCCGGCTGGACGGCAGGCGGCAGCCAATGGACAATTAGCGGAGAGGGCTGTCCCGCGTGGGCTGGGCCCTGCATCAGGGCCCTAAGTGTCTGCTTATTAAATCACAGCTCGCCTGGAGCCGGTGCGGCACCCCCCCTCCCTCCCCGCCGCCCCCGGGACGCCGCACACGGCCCTTGGCAAGGCGGCCCCTGGGATGCAGCTCTGCTCAGCCCACAGCATCCGGGGAAAACACAGGCGGAGAAAGACAGGAAGACATTCCGGGCCAGCACAAAGGCCCGGCGTCAGCAGCAGGGCGGGTGGGCACATTCCTCTGCCCGACAACAAAGAGGACCGTGAACCCCTCCTGTGTCGGGCAGCGGGCGAAGCCTTTGCCTCTCTGAGCCTCAGTCTCCTCTTCTGTGCACGGAAGACGGGCCTGGCATCTCCCTCCGCCAGCATTCAATGAAATGATGCACTTTAATGGCCTTAGCTTCTGGCCTGGAAGAGAGTGAGGGCCCAGCCGCTGCTAGCCGCTGCTGATTAAAATGCAGATCCCTGGGTTTATTGCATACCTCCAGGATGGGGGGGTGGGTAGGGCCAAGGACTCGACATTTATGGGTTCTGCTGCTGGGCTGGACGCACAGGAAACTTGGAAAAACAATGCTCTTGAACAAGAGTCAGCACCCTTTGCCCCTCAGAGTCCAAATACTTGGTACTTTCAGCTGTGCTGGGCCCGCAGTCGCAGCCCCTCACCCTATTGCGGTGAGAAGGCGACCATGAGCAACAGGCCATTGAATGGGCCAGGCTGCATTCCAATAAAACTTTATTTATAAATACTGATTTTTAAATGTCATATCATCTACACACGCCATGAGATATTTTTCCGCTCAAGTTTGTTTCTCAATCAAAATCACTTGGCTCCCGGGTCTTATAAAAACAGGCAGTGGGTCAGATCGGGCCCAAGGGCCAGTTTGCCGGTTCCTGCAACAGAACAGAGCTATTACTTACAAATAAAATGTAACGTGCCTGGGTAGTTTTGGTTTTTAGTAGCTGCATTCAAAAATGGAGTAAAAACAAAAAGTCAGATGAAATTGTCTTTAATGATATATTGTATTTAACCTATAGTGTGTGCTCTTCACATATCATGAATTTAAAAGTATTTATTTACTTATATTTTTTAATGTTTATTTAATTCCGAAAGAGAGAGAGAGACAGAGTGGGGATGGGAGAGGGGCCGAGAGAGAGGGAGACGCAGAATCTGAAGCAGGCTCCAGGCTCTGAGCTGTCAACACAGAGCCCGATGCTGGGCTCGAACCCGCGGACTGCAGGATCATGACCTGAGCCGAAGTCAGAGACTGACTGAACCACCCAGGCGCCCCTAAAAGTATTAATGGGATATTTCCCTGTTCTGTTTTCTGTGCACTGAGCCTGGTGCGTATGCTACACTTACAGCGCATCTCAGTTTGGACTAGCACATTCCGATCCCTCGATAGCCATGGAAGCCAGTGGCCCCCGTGCGGGGCCACTGCCATGCAGGACGGCGTGGTGCCTCGGCCAGCCTCTCGTTTCACAAAACAGAGTGAAGCCCACAGAGGAAAAGCAGCTGGCCTGAGGTCACACAACAAGCGAGTTTGTAAGATCTCTGCTGTGCGTTTTGGGGGGTCAGGGTCAAAGACAAAGAAAACCCACCTCAGATGCACCTTCTGGGAACCAGGGACTGTGGGGAGCTCCCAGAAATTCTAGAAGGGTATACACCGATGGGGGGCCTGGGGCTCAGAGAGGTGGGCTCACTCACCCAGTGTCACTCAGCTGGTGAAGTGGTAGGGGGCGGCTTTGAACGTGTCAGCTGCGCTCACCCACTGCTATGCTGTGTTGCCTGCTTGGGGAAGGTGGCACATGGCAGTTAGAGCGACGGTTTATCAAGCAGCTACTATGTTCCAGACAGGCTGGAGAACAGCCTGGCACCCAGTGACTCAATCACACACGGATCTGGGCACTGCCATGAGGACCTTCCATAAATGTGGTTAGCATCTACCATCCGTTGACTTTACGTCAGGGAGATTACCCTCCATGATGTGGGTGGGCCTCGTCTAATCAGTTGAAAGGTCAGAAGAGCCAAAAAGGAAGTTTCTTCCTGGAGAGGAAACAATTCTGATACGAGGCTGTAACTCCTGCCTGAGGTCCAGCCTGCCCTGCAGATTTCAGATTGAGCACCCCCACCACCTCTGTTTCCCTGGAGAGCCTCAACTCATACAACAACCCCTTCCCCACTTTCACGTCCTGACCGTCACCTCCAGAGAGCTGACCTCTCCATCAGGGAGCCTGCGATCCCGCTGCTTTGCCCAATCTCTCTCTTCTCGCTGCCCGTGCCCTGCATTCTTCCCTGATCACCGCCCAAACTCCATCAACCTGCTCTGCTTTTCTCACCCAGGCTCTCTGAACATCCTTGATCTCGACTTCTATTTTGTGTAGCATCTGTTTCTCCCACTAGATGGTAAAGTCCCGTCAAGGCGGGGCGTGGTCTCATTCACAGCCCGGTGTCGTGCTGGCTCGTTGCAGGCATTCCATAAACATCACTGTCTACACCAAAGAATGCATTAGCTCGAAACCTCTCATTTCCCTTGATAGGTGGGCACTGTTGTTAATCCCCGTTTTATAGACGAGGAGACTGAGGCTCAGAGGCATGAGAGCCATTTGTCCATTTGCAGAGCGAGGAGGTGGCAGGCCATGTTCACCGCCCTGCCCCGGGCGTGCCTGCTGTGGATGGTGGGAAGCAGCTGTGCACCCCAGCCCGGATGAAGGCGCGCCGAAGGGACAGCTGAGACCACAGTCAGGTGCTGCAGCTCGCAGCTGTGTGACCTTGGCCAAGTGCTTGCTTTGCTAAGCCTCCGTTTTCTCATCTGAACAATGATGATCATTGCTCCTAATTCACAAAGTTCTAACTTTACTCAACCTGCTCAAACCAGCCTGCTTCCTCAAAGCCGCATTCCAGACTCGTCTCTCCTGAGACTGCCCTTTCCTGTCCTTCCTAGTCCTGGTCCCTCAGGTCATCAACAGCCTCACTCACTCCAGGCCTTACTTAATGCCCCATCTGCCTCTAGCTACAAGTGTGCAGGCGGGGAATGACTCCCTGATCCCGGGTGACCTTGCCATCACCAGTCACCTTGTGATCGTCAAGTCCCAGAGCACCCCCACCCCCACCCCGTCATGGGGTTTCACCCTCCTTGCAGGTGGGCCCTCCTTACGGAGGGCCTTGCTGATTATGGATGTGGGTGTGGGCCCTGCTGCATACCGGTAGCTGTGTGATCATGTACAGTCACGCTTCAGAGCCTCAGTTTGCCCATCTGTAAAGTGTGTACAACAAGGGGCTTGTGTGAGAACTGGGAGCAGACATAAAGCACAGACTGAGTCTCATCCATGGTACTTAGCAGACCCTTGTGCCCAGACTGAGGTACTTCCTCCTTAAGCCTTGGAGCCAGACACGCCCAGCTCTGCCTTCTACGAGCTCCATGGCCTTGGGCTGCCAACACAGTCTCTCTGAGATTGTTTTCTCTACCGTCTTAATGTGCGAAAACACTGCTTCCCTTAGTAGGTGGCAGGTGGATAATGCAAGATGGCGTCTGTGGCACAAAACACTTTAGTGCTGTCCCTGGGCACACATCTGGACTACATTTCCCAGCCTCCTTTGCACTTAGGGTCAGGTGATAGAGTTCTGGGCAACGGGAGGTGGGCGTGGCCTCACACTTGGACACAGTCCTTCACCTGCTTTCTTCCCTCACCTGTCAGCTAGCTGCACGCATCTAGGGACTCGGACGTCCTGGAGCCGTGATTCTAAGCGTGATACCTGGGCCAGCAGCACCATTGCGAGTTTGGTGGGGACTCGCTCCAGACTTACCGAGTCAGAAACCCTAGGGGTGGAGGACGGGAGTCTGTGTTTTTAAAAGCCACACAGGGGGCTCTGACGCACACTCAGGTTATGGAGCCGGTGCTGCGGAAGGTGGCAAAGGAACAAATGAGAGGGGGTGTGCGTTCCGCACCCCTGCCGACAAGTCGCTGGGTTTGGGGGCCGCTTTTGCAGGAGCTGGGCTGCCCTGACAGATAGGGTTTTTCATAGTAACCTGGTTTAGACCAGGTACGGGAAACTGGGGCGCCTGTGAGTACAGTGGTTATCACGGCTCTTCTGTCCGGTCTCGAGGGTTCAGCGTAGAGGTCCCAGGGGAACCCGGAAAGGCTGGGCCTCAATGGCCAGGATGGAGCAAGGAGCCACACGCCGGGGTCACGGCAAGCCAGCCGGTTAGACACTCTGCAATTGGGAATGAACTTGTGCCTGTGCAGCAGAGGCTGGGTGTGGGCGGTGGAGGGCCGGTGCCCACTGTGACCTCCCCAGGCGAGGTGGCAGGAAGCCGGAGACAGGCGTCAGCCCAGCATATCCTCCAATTAGCCGCCATCCCTGACCCCACCGGGGCGGGAGGAAGTGCTGGCGCTTTCCGGCACTCAGGCCCACCTGCCTGGGGGGCCGGCAGGCTCCGCAGCTGGGGCGGTTACCCCTGAAGGCCCTGGCCTGTCATCTGTGGGATCTGCAAAGGGTTAGGGGGTTGGGGGGGGGGTCCCCGGGTGGCAGGGAGGAAGTGTCAGGGAGCAATCACATGGGTCAGGCTGACCTCTCGGCCTCAGGGGCAGACGTACCAGGTGGGGCCAGGCCAGATCTTGTTTTCTTGGCGTCCTGGGGAAGGAAGTCGCTCTAGCAGTTGGAAATTGGCCACTTCCCAGGGGCTCCGGTCTGACCGGTGCCATTAGAGAGAGGACACAGGGCCCCTCACCGTGGGTGGCTGCCCCTTGTGGGTGGTGGGGGGTGTGGGATGGGGCTGGGGTCCGATGGCCCCTGCCATCCAGAGCACTGGCCCTGGACACCAAGACGAGTCTGCGTGACTCGCCCCTCTGTTGAGCAGCATTGACCGACTGTGCCCTGGGGCCTGGATGATGCTAAGCTCTCAGGACATCACTGTCCCCATTTTACAGATGAGCGGATGGCCGCAGCGAGGAGCGGTCTCTCCCAGGTTCCCGCCAGCCCGGGGTGACATGGTGACACTGAGATTTGAGCTGGGGAGGCAGGCTTTAAGGGCCCCGGGCCTTTTGCTTTCATTGCGGTAAAATACACAGAACGTAAAACTTGCTATTTTGACCATTTTTAAAGTGTGTAGTTCAGCGGCATTAAGTGCATTCGCACTATTGTGCGGCCATCGCCACCATCCGTCTCCAGCGCTTTTTCATCTTTTCATCAGAAACTCTGCCCCCACTAAACACCTGCCCCCCATTTTCCCAGCCCCTGCCACCCACTTCTACTTTCTGTCTCCTCTACGGACCTCATACAGATGGAGTCATACAGTGTTTGTTCTTTTGTGACTGGCTTCTTTCAGCAGAATGTCCTCAAGGTCCATCCGTGTTGTAGCGCATGTCAGAATTTCCTTCCTTTGTGAGGCTGAATTTTATCTTCTTTTCTTTTAATGTTTTTTTTTAATGTTTAATTTTTTTGGAGAGAGAGAGTACAAGCGGTAGAGGGGCAGAGAGAGAGACACACAGCATCTGAAGCAGGCTCCAGGCTCTGAGCTGGCAGCACAGAGCCCGACGCGGGGCTCGAACCCACCAGCCGTGAGATCATGACCTGAGCCGAAGTCGGACCCTTAACTGACTGAGCCACCCAGGTGCCCCAAAACATATATTTTATTTTTAAGTAATCTCTACACCCAACGTGGGTCTCAAACGCACAACCCCGAGGTCAAGAGTTGCATGCTCCACCACCTAGACCAGCCAGGTGCCCCTAAATTCTATGCTTAATTTTTTTTGAGGGACTGTTGCTTCCTTTTATGGGGGGAGGAACTGAGGCCCAAGGACAGAAAGATGGCCCGCGTTCTTTGGGAAAAGGCCAGCACAGCTGGGATTAGAATCTTGAACTTCTAACTCTCAGTCCTGTGCTTCACCTGCCCCAAGACTTGGAGAGAGTTTTAGGGTGATGGGCCGTTTGGAGGGCATCCGGAAGCCAACTGGGGGACAATCTGTGGGAAGAGCGTTCCAGGCAGGGAGAAGAGAAGGGCCACTCAAAGTCCTGGGGCAGCAGTAAGCCTGCCCTCCTCAAGGGATAGAAAGGAGTCGGTCTGATGCATGAGGTGGTGTGGACAGGGGTTCATGGGACTGGGAGCCATTTGAATATTTTAAGCTGAAAGGTGCTGTGAGCCGGCCGACACTTTGGAGTCGTTCTGGCCTGGCTGGTGTAGGGAGAAGGCATAGAGGACAATGCAGGCTCTGTTGGGGGTCTGGTGCCCACCTCTAGTGGGGGAAGCAGGGTCAGTGTGGGCAGAATGAGGGCTTCTTAGGAGTCACACTGTTCAGAATGGAGGGCCCGATCCAGCAGTGGAGGGAGAGGGAAAATCAGGAATGGGGGTAGACTTGCTTGTGCATTCACCCACGAAACAACTGTTGAGTCTATGTCATTATCCCCGGGACTCTGGGATAATGACATAGAAAGCATGTCCCTCTTATGGGGCGCCTGGGTTGAGCAGCCGACTGGTTCAGGTCATGAGCCATGAGTTTGTGAGTTCGAGCCCCGCGTTGGGCTCTGTGCCCACAGCTCGGAGCCTGGAGCCTGCTTCCCATTCTGTGTCTTCTTCTCTCACTGCCCCTCCCCTGCTCGTGCTCTGTCTTTCTCTTTTTCTTTCTCAAAAATAAGTAAATATTAAACAAAATATTTTTAAAAAAAGTATGTCCCTCTTCAACGTTGTACAGTTTGACATAGAAATCAAGAAGGGGTCACAATTCACTAAAGAGGGCAAGGCAGTAGGTGAAAATTGTAGTCAATGAGTTTTACCAAAATATCCTGAAAAACTCGTGATTTAAAAAAAAACAAAACCCAAGTGTTATTTTTGTGCATGTTTTCAGATGCCTGGAAGTGAACCTGGAATTTGACTCTTACTTGCTGTGTGACCTCAGACAAGTCACTGCACTTCTCTGAGCCTCAGTTTCCGCCCATGTAATTGAAGGCAAACGTGCCTTTTTCCCAGAAGTGTTGTGGGAAATGGGTAAAAGGGTGGACCCTGTATCCAGGCAACTGAAAATAATACACACTGATGTGTTAGTTTTACCAGGGTATGTGTGTACATAGTAACGATCACTTATACATAGCTACTGATACGAATGTATCCTTTTAGGAAGAAAAAAGAAAACTAGCATTAGGATTTCCTAGAAGCTATAGCTTAAAGCAAGGTTAGGGGGGAAAGGCTGGGGTGACTAACGGCCTAGGTGGGGCCACGACCAGTCCGGGCTTGGGAAGCACCCAGGCAGCGGATGCGGTGTATGCAGCAGCTTCGGGTGCCCCGTGGGTGCTACAGAAATGCTGGGTGATAGGTGTCTTTAGAGAAAGTGCCAGTGGGGGAACTCAGGCTGCCTTTCAGTCATCTCTGTCCTCTGTCCCCTCCCCTCCTCTGCCCTCCCCTCCCCTCCCCTCCCCTCCATTTAGCCTTTACAAGTTTATGAAGACTGTTCTGGCCCCGTCAGGGCTCCGGGCAGGTCCCCGAAGAAGATTAAACGAGATGAATATTTCATGGCCCTGACTGACAGCTGCCGACGACCTGTTGTCGGGCTGGCGCCCACATCTAGTTAAGGAAGGGGGCTAGGCGAAGGGGAGGAGAGGGGAGGGGAGGGAGGGGAGCCCGTAGACAGCGCATTGATCCGCTGGGCCCAATCTGCGCTGATGAAACGCTCTCTCCCAGCTCCCAGCCGAAGGCAGCAAGTAATGGGCTTTAAGAGGCACGGGGAGCAGTGGCGGCCTGGCCACCCAGCCCCCTGGGGGTTCCGCAGAGGCTCCATCAAGCCCCAGAAGACCCATTTCCCCGTCTCCAGCTGTGGCCCCCTCTGTCCTCACGGTCCTAACGAGCTGAAACTCCGCGTTTCTGATGCCTCCGACTCAACTTCTCACCCCATTAGGGCCTGACGCCCGTCTCCCTCTGCCGGGGGACCCAGACGACAGGGTGGCCAGGCGCCTGTCATCCTGGAGACTGTGCGGCGTGGGTGACGACCCCAGGTAGCCTCAGAGGAGCCCCTGGAGATGGCTCAGGCCCCGTGCAATTGTCCTTTCCACCTGCTCCTTGGACCATGAGGCTGCGGATGGAAAGAATTCCGAGCCGGGGACTTACCGCCCTTCCTACCCCAGCGGTTTCTACACCCCGAGCAGCCCAGGCCACTTTATCCCACTTTTTCTCCGACAGAAATGGCTGGGATCGAGAATACCTTCTGGTATCTCACTCCGGCAGGGAGAAAAAGACTGTGCTCCGGGCTTACACACGACCCTAGACGCATCCCGGATGTTGAAGAGTGTGACCTGGCGTATCCCTTCCCGTGCGGGGGCCTAACAATCACTCCAACTTGGTGGCTTAACCCAACGCACATTCCTTGTCTTAGCGTTCTGGAGGACAGAAGTCCAAAATGGGCCTCATTGGACTAAAGTCAGATATTCCCAGGACTGTGTTCCTTCTGGAGGCTCTAGAGAGAGACTCTGTTTCCCTTACCTTTTCTAACTTCGCAAGGCTGCCTGTGCTCCTCGCGGCCACAGCGTAGCATCTTCAAGTCTCAGTGACCGGGCATCCATGTCGCGCCTCCTTCTCTAACGTTTTAAGGGACACTTGTGGTTACGAGGGTGATAATCCAGGACATTCATTTTTGCCACGTGACAGGTTGCAGGGATCAGGATGCGGGCGTTTTTGGGCGGTCATGGCTCTCCCTGTTTGCACAGGGCCTTGGACCCACCCCCAACCCCGTTACGGGCCCAGCTCTGTGACATTGAGCAAGAACTTCATCTCTCTGAGGTTCACCTTCCTCGGTAGGAGATGGCTTCTTGGGTCACCGGCAGACGAAACAGTACGTAGGAAGGGGTCTGGCATCTGTAACTGACTTGCTACTCAGTGAATATTGAGTACTTGGTTGGCATTGGTAACTCAAGCTGATCGAGGCAGCTGCTCTCTGTCCCGGGGTGGAGGTACTTGTTGACAGTCTGACTAAGTGAGCCTTCCCATTTTTAAAGTTTAGCCAGGCAAGCTCTTGTCCCTAAAAGTCTTGTCTGCAGAGATCAGCAGGCTTCACGGGCCCTGCTCAGGTATGAAGGGCAGACAGGGGACCTGGTAGCTGGGCACTGCCCACATCCCCACTCCATGACTTCCCCAAGCCCTGGGCGGCACCCAGTTTGAAAGTACTGGTCTAGAGGGAAGGCTCAGCTTTCTTGGGGAGAAAAGGGGTAAAATGCAGTCCACCTTTCAGGATTGTCGATCGAGTCAGAAATGAGTCTTGCGGCGTGTCTGGAAGAAGGTAACAGCATAATATAAGAAGATAAAGATCGTGGGCCCCTCTGGTGCCTCTTCTGGACTCTGACCCTCTTCTCTAATCCCAACTCCGCCCTTTGTGAGTTTCCCTTAAGTCTAGAATGAATAGATGGCCTGCGAATGCTGTAGGCTTGGAGCAGCGAGCCATGACCCTGGGCTTGTCTTCGAAAACTCCAGCTGTGCTTGTTTTCATGTCCCCCAAAGTCTGTCTCTTCCAGAAGTCACCCTAACTTCGTGCCTGGCACAATGGATGTCAAACCTCAGGTCCATGAACCTGAGACTAAGGAGCAGGTCTTGGGTTCAACCGTAGGAAGGGACAGGATTTTCTCTCACTCAGTCCTGGGAGAGACCTATAAATGAAAAGGAACACCATGGTCCTCTTCCATCCCCACCTGAGAGATGTCCTTGAGTTACCACCCTTCGGCGTGGGTTGGGGGGAATGCCCTTGGACTGGGAGCCTGGCTGCCTGAGTGCAAATCTCTCCTCTGGACTCCTTTGGCTGTGTGTCATTGGGCAAATAGCCTCCCCTCTCTGAGCCTGAGTTTTTTGGTTGCAATGGGTCATGAAGATTCCTTAAGATAATGAATACAAGGGCTTAGTTCAGGGTCTGGTCTCCATTATAGATGTTTAATAATTATAAGCAATTACATTTTATTATTACTAGCCAGCAACTAATTTTATTATTAGCTATTGAGCAGAGAGTGCATAAAAAGGAGAAATGACTCTCACCTGTGCTCAGTGCTAGATGTTTCCTTTCATCGATGCTTTGCATGTAGCGAGCAAAAATCCCAAATTGTGCAGAGGGGAGAGAATGCACATCTTTTGTGTCCCCGACTCCCCCAGAATCTCCTGAATTTTCTTGTTGGGGACTTTCTTCACAGGAGGCACAAAAGGAGAAAAAAGCAAGTTCCAGCCTCAGACCTGCCTTTTTTGCCAGACCTCAGTCCCAAGCTTCTCTGTTCTTCTTCTTCTTCTTCTTCTTCTTCTTCTTCTTCTTCTTCTTCTTCTTCTTCTTCTTCTTCTTCTTCTTCTTCTTTTCTTTTAATGTTTATTTACTTTTGAGATAGAGACAGAATGCAAGTGGGGGAGGAGCAGAGAGAGTCGGAGACACAGAATCTGAAGCAGGCTCCAGGCTCTGAGCCCGACGCGGGGCTCAAACTCACAAACATAAGATCATGACCCGAGCTGGAAGTCAGACACTTAGCCCACTGAGCCACCCAGGTGCCCTGGGCTTCTCTGTTCTTGACGGGAGCCAGTGACGGTTCGTGTGCTTGAGCTCTTTTTCTTTTTTTCCGCGGGTGCCCAGGTGACTGTGGACAACAGTGGTCCTCCCAGGCATTAAAAACAGTAAAGAAAGAAAAGAGGAAAATAAAGAACGGGCAGCTTGTAAGTTACAGGGATAACATCTCGACTTCATGTTAATTAGTGTTTTTAACGACCAATTGCTGTGCCATTAAGTTACACTAGGAATCTTGGGGGCGAGCCAGCCCTCTCCAACAGATCCGCACGCACAGCGTGTCATCCTGGGTGTGCAGAGTGGACTCAGATTGCAGACTGATTGCGAGCTGGCATCGCTTGCGTGAGGTGCAGGGAGCTGGGGGTGAGGGAGAGCATGCCTGAGGACTAGGGCATTTCACTAAGGGGATATTGATAGCTGCACTCTGGGAATAAATGATCCACAGAGAGGGCAGGAGTTGAGGTTGCTAGAAGTTGGTCAAGCCTGGGTGCTGGGTCTTGCCAACCCGAAATTTCAGTGACTTGGTCCACCCTGGGGTCCCAGGTGCCCGGTGATGGGGGAGACGGGAGAAGCCTGCTGGGGTATGATGTGACAGCAATTCCATCTCTTTGTTTTACACAGATAAAAGTGGACCTTGACTCAGTGGTCTGCCCTCTGTGGACTTCATTTTCCTTAATGGTAAAATGTCCAGTAGAGAGGAAGCATCGTCAGCATAATTTCATGCCTTTGTATTCAAAGGTGGCTGGCTCCCAAGATGCTCCCCAATGACGCCGTCTTTGATATTTGTGCCTTTCGTGGAGTCCCTTTCCGTATAGAATAGGGCTGTTGCGGATCACCAATACAATATCGTGGAAATGACATTGGAGGTGGCTGAGGCTGGGTCATGAAAGACACTGGCTCCCACCTTGTCAACACTCTTGGCTGACTTGCTCTGGGAGGAGGGGAGACAGCCGCAATATTGGAAGGATGCTCAAGCAGAACTGTGGAGAGGTTCTCATGTGAGGAGCTTCGTACCGTCAGCATGAGTCAGCTTGCCCACCGTGGAATCGGCAGCCCTGGAAACCAGTCCTCTAGCCCCGATCACATCCTCTGAGGATTGTGACCCCCCACCCCTGACCTCTTGACCGCAATCTTATGAAAGATTTGACGTGTGTGTGTGTGTATTTTCTACTTCAGACAGATGTTCTGAAGAGGAGAATTATTTCCTTTTTTAAAACATTAAAATAAAATTGACATAAACATTATATTAGTTTCAGGTGAACACATAAAGGTACAGTTTTTAGATGTAAAGGAAGCTGATCACCACTCTAAGTCTAGTGAGCATCTTGTCTCCATACTTAGTTATAATTATTTTTTCTTGTGGAAAATTCTTCAGCTGGGTGATGGTTTCATCGGTGCTTCTCAGAACACCACACGCATACCATTTATTTAGGTGCAGATTCTGGGGCGCCTGGGTGGTGCAGTCGATCTCAGCTCAGGTCATGGTCTCGCAGTCTGTGGGTTCGAGCCCCGCGTCGGGCTGTGTGCTGATAGTGTGGACCCTGCTTGGGATTCTGTCTCTCCTTCTCTCTGCCCCTCCCCAGCTTACAGTCTCTTTCCTTCTCTCAAAATAAATAAAATTTTTAAAAAATTAATAAATTTTTGGGGTGCCTGGGTGGCTCAGTCAGTTGAGCATCTGACTTCAGCTCAGAACATGATCTCACAGTTCGTGGGTTCGAGCCCTGCTTCCGGCTCTGTGCTGACAGCTAGCTCAGAGTCTGGAGCCTGATTCCAATTCTGTGTGTCCCTCTTTCTTTGTCCCTCCCTTGCTCATGGTCTGTCTCTCTCTGTCTCTCAAAAATAAATAAATGTTAAAAAATAATTTTAATTCATAAATTTAAAAATAATATTTAATACATAATAAAATTGAATAAATGCAGATTCTCATTCAGCAGGTCTGGGGTAGGACCTAAGAATTTGCATTTCTAACAAGCTCCCAGTGATGCTGACATTGGCAGCACCAGGGACCACAGGGCTCCCTCTCCCTCTATATTAATTTGGGGGCTGGGGTGGGGGAACAGGAGGCAATATGGCTGTTTTCCTAGAATCAAGTCAAAATATAATCTCCAATTTGATCAAAGAAATCTGGAGGTCGTTTTTCTCTCTAGAAACTTTGGCCCAGCCATTGATGAGCCGCAGGTACTCTGTGTCTGCCTCACTCGACCAAGTCCAGGGCCGCTCTCGTGAGCATCCGATCTCCCATTTGTTGGACATGGATGCGTTCGAGGCCAGGGATGTGAAGGGCAATGGGGGGGTCCCAAGAAAGAGTTAAACCCTCTGGAAGGCAGAGTCGCACAGTCCCAGGCAAACGCAGATGGAGTTGACCCGGTTCTAAGGGTTAATACTATTGTGTTTTCTGGGACCATTTGTTACATGAGGTTAGTACAGGCAGAAGGGCATGGGGGTTGGTGGCTCCCCTCACCCACCCCTGCTCTCCCCTTAGCCCTCTCCTCATTTGCAGCCTCACTGCCTCCTTTAATCAGATGACCCCAGACACTGAGCCTTCCTTGGGATATTCCTGCCAGCGCCTTTGGACTTGCAGGGAGGTCACAGGGAGGTGCGGGCTGAGAGGCACTTTTTGGGGAGAAGCGGCCGTGGCGATCTGTGCTGTGGTTTATCAATACGAGTCCTTTGTCTTCCTTCTTCCAGTCTTCACTCTCTCCTTTTTGTCTTCCTCACCTGTGGGTGCATGGATTTTTTCTTTTCCTCTCTCTTTCTCCTCTTTTTCCTTTATTTTTAAAACTTCTATCTCGTGAAGTTGGACTTTAAATCAGGCCTCAAATCCCAGCTCTGCCCTCTGGGTTAATTAGAACATGCCTCCGAGAGTTCAAGATTCAGTTTCTTCATCACAAAGCCAGATTAATAATTCCAGACCTCTGGGCTCATGGTTAATCTGAACATTTGAGTCAAGTTCAGGGTCTGGTACATAGTGGGTGCCCTATACATGTTAGTCTTTCCATGTCCTTAAGACTTTTCCTTTTCTTCTTTTAGCTGTGTTTCTTCTAATAACTTTCTTATACATTTCGGGAAGATTCTTTGTAGGTAGAAGACCTCTATGCAGGAAGCACGGTGCTGTGATGACTGGGGGTCACAGCTGTGTTACCTTGGGCAGGTTGCTGGAATTCTCTACACTTCAGCTCCCTCTTCTGCAAAATGGGGATAAGACTTCTTTCTCCTAGGGCAGTGGTGAAAATTAAATGACATGATGTAAGGTCATTCCTACCACAGAGCCTGGTGGCCACTACTTAGTTTTTCTCCTGCTGCTCACTCTCTCTCTCTAGCCAGGTCTTCTTTCCCTGTCACACAACCCACCAACAGTGCTCAAGTGCACAGCTTAACTTGTTGGTACTAATTCCTCCGGTGAGTAATTTCTTCATCCATCCATCTACCCACCTGCCCACTTATCCAGCCGTGTTCCATCCATTCACCATCCACCTGTTCATTGATTCATCTATTCATCCACGTGCCATCCACCCATCATCCATCATCCACCCATCCACCTGCCTATCCATCTACTCATCCATCATCCAGCCTTCCATCCACCCATCCATCCATCCATCATTTATCCACCCAGCCACCCATCCATGCATGTATCCATGCATGAATGACCCATTCAGTCATTCATTCATTCACTCATTTATACATTCATTTATTCAGAATGGTTACATAATAAATAATATTTATTCCCCTCATAATATTTACTTACATAAAGCATACCTTCTCATAAAACTCTATTTGACATTTCAGAACTAGAGGAAAGAAAAGTTCAAAACCCATGAACACCAACATGATTTGGAGCCATAAGGCCTTTCCTTCTAGACCTTCATGGAGCAGGTGGGGAGGAGGGATGGGCCTTTGACCTTGAGGACAGGACACATGAGATCAGGTGGTTCAGTGGTCTTCAGACTGGCTTCCCTGGAATCCAGAGGTTTTGTCTTTGTGCTAAAAGGGTTACTGGTGGAGTGGCTGCATCTTCAAATAGAGTAGCTCTCCATACTATCTGCCTTTTATATTGGTTTCCGTTTAAGACTTAATTTAAGGAAAATCGCAGAGCTTACGAAGGAAAGTGTTCCGTTGCCAAGCACGGTTTTTAAAGCACTTAAAGAACTACACATTTTAGATCCTAAAGAAATCTTGAGAAACAGCTACCTTCTATCTTGTTCACCACCAAAGAGGAAATCCCTCACTCATGCAGATTTTGCGGAGTTCTTACCGTAAACCAGGCAGTGTGCTGCCATTACATGAATAAGTGCATTGAATCCACTAACTTTATGAGGCTGGTACTACTATTCTCCCCATTTTTCAGATGAGAATGGTGAGGCTCAGAGATATCAAGGCACTTGCCCAAGGTTACACATCAATTAGAGCCATGGAACTCTGGTTTGAACCCAGGAACTGTCACCAAAATGCACCCTGCCTGCAACAGGAGGCCACCTCCCTGGTATGCAGTGGCCAAGGGGGCATCCATGTTCTGATCTCTGCCTCCCCCAGGTCTTCATTTTCATCGTTCAGATTTTAAAACAAGCGGCAGATGGACTATGGGGATCAAACATCCAACCACGTAAAATGGCGGCTTCTTGGATTTCAAAGGAACGGAGGTTAGTGCTTATAAAAAAGTTTCCCAAAGATTCCCTGAGATTCTTCCACGGCACGTGGTCAGAGGTCACTACTTCCACCGGGATGTTCAAAAGATCTGGCCTCCTATCGAGGCCACGCACAAGCTGCATAGCCCGTGGAAGGTACGTTCCTTCCTGGAGACTCCGCCTCCTCACCTGTAAGAAGGAAATGGAAAGAAAGCCTAAGTCGTGAGCGTTAAGGAGGAAAGTGCATCTGTAATGTTAGGGAGGGTGCCCGCCATGCACTGACCCCTCCAAAATATCGGCTGTCATCACTGCCATCATCACTGTGGCTTCGTGTAAGAGTCTATGTGACCAGATCGTGCTGGAGCTAAAGAAGTACTTTGAAAACCAGAGACCTAGGATGGGGACTAGGGGTAGTATTTGTAGTAATAGCAGTAGTATTTATTTTCAGGAGAGAGGCGAGTGTAGACCTTTTGGGGCCTCTTTTTAGTTAGGAAATCACACCACCATTACAGATATCAATAAACCCATATCCTCCTGAGCACTGAGTAGGTATTAGGTCCTGGCTTTGCATGATCACCTTGCAAACTCCGTCCAGGGAAGGGATTCCTTTATCCTCATTTCACAGATGGGGAAACTCAAGACAGTCCATTAGCAATGATTTTTGGAGCACCTGCTATCTGTTATCTGCTGTTCCAGGCACTATGCGAATAAGAACAGAGCTTCTGTCCGCAATGAACTTAGTTCTATCTGGGGGTGGGGGGGTGGGGGTAGATACAGTTTAGGAACACAGAATCAAACACGATCATTCCTAGCACAGGTGAATGCTGAAGATGAAGAACAGGGTCATGAGACAGAGGGTGGATGGTTGAAATCAGGAAGGGAGGTGTCTCCCGGGACATGATAGGACATTTGGATCAAGTGGAGTGACAGAAAGAGGCAACTGGAGATAAAAGCATTCTGAGCAAAAGGAGTTGCACATACAAAGACCCTGGGGCAGGCACAAGATGGACAGAGGTGGATTAAAGGATTTACAGCCCACTAGCCATTCTCGCATTTGAGCCCATGGCTGGCCTTGCAGCCAACATCCTGAACCATTCTATTCTCACTTCCCTCCCTGGACACTCCATCCTCTGGCGATGGCTGCGGTTGAACCAGATCTTGCGAGGTCTTCGCAGGGAGGAATTGTCTGGGGCTGTCACCTTCCAGGGAGAAAGCACAATGGCATGGATGTTTGTTTTAAGAGAGAGCTGCAAAACCCAGCCTTAGCTCTTGCTTGGCCACAGAGTAAAACTCCAATGAGAGAGATCATGGTCATGTCTACCATAGAGTCTGCAAGGTCACCCTGTCCCAGGGTGGTGTCTCAAGGCCATGCTTGTCGTTACCAGGAATTTCAAGCATGATCTGTGTATCTCACATCCAAGATGTGGGGAGGAGGGGCTCTCTGAGCCAGGGGTTTCCAATCTCCAGTGCACACCCATAAGCCCTGAGGAGTGTGTAAAAATGCAGATCTGAGTCAGTAGGTCTGGGGTAGGGGCTCCGTTCTGCATTTCTAAGAAGCTACTTGTGCTCACATTCTCAGTCTCAGAAATAAAGGAAAACAAACATTAAGAAAAAAAGAAGAAGCTCCCAGGTGAGCCCAGGCCGATGGTCCATGGAGCATATATTGAATGGCAAGAATATATGACATCGAATATTCCGGAACAAAGAACGAAGATGACAAAACGCTGCTTACAGAGTATTTACTAGTCTCCAAGTGTCATTTCATTTGCGCTCACCACCCAACGACGGGTCTGGTGTTGCCATTATCCCTGTTTTACAGATGGGCACACTGAGGCACTAATAGGTTATGTGTCTTGCCCAATGGCACAGGGCTAAGGTGGGGCGTGTGGAACCCAGCTGTCTAACTCCGTCTTTTGCTCCCTGATCTCTTCCACCTGGAAGACAGGGTCTGGAAGCGGGTCAGAAGCTGGTCTCCAAAGTCGGATGTCACAATCCGAGTGACAGATGTTCATTTTAAGCAGATGTTCACCAGGAACGTTCAGGCTCACCTGTCAGGTGGGAATGTGTCAGGGCATTAGTCACCAAGACTAAACTATCCCTGTGGGGAAGCACTCAGTGTTGTTGGCTTAGGAAGGATTTTCAGTGCCACTGGGTGGGGGGGGGGTGTCCATGTGTGTCGGGAATCCTAAAGTTCTCAGCTAACTCACTTCTCCAAACATATCAAAACCCAGTGGTCTGCATGAATGAGAAGAGATCATTTTGGAGCAACATGGCCCGTCTGGCTTTGTGTTACATTCTGTGCATGCAGTCATAGTTGGCCTCGCGATGCTTTGGACCATCAGGGTGCACATCAGCCAGTGAAAAGAGCCTGGTTGGGGCGCCTGGGTGGCTTAGTCGGTTAAGCGTCCGACTTTCGCTTAGGTCATGATCTCACGGTTCGTGGGTTCGGGCCCTGCGTCGGGCTCTGTGCTGACTGCCAGCTCAGAGCCTGGAGCCTGTTTCAGTCTGTGACTCCCTCTCTCTCTGACCCTCCCCTGCTCACGCTGTCTCTCTCTCTCTCTCTCCTAGAAATAAAAAAATAAATAAATAAAACATTAAAAAAAAAAGAGCTGGGTAATGAAATAAGGAACTCGGTAAAGAATGGGGGGCAAGAACAAGGGGGAGTTGGAGGCGGGAAATCCCTAACCCAGATGTAGGGTAGGTGTTGCCAGAGGGGTTCACAGGCAAGCAATGACCTCCCTGCTCAAGGCTACAGCATGTCCACCCTCCCTGCGCCCCTCAATCGCAGGCAGCCTGCTCCAGGCTCAGCACGAGCGGCCAAATCTTTGCCACTTTCTCAAGGCAACAGACACTAGTAAAATATCAGTAGAAGTTGCCCCTTTGCGTCCCCAGCACACTGCACGGTTTACAACCCAAAAAGACAGAGTTTGAGAGGAAACGCAGAAGCGCCAAGGATTCCCTTCTCCTCTCCCTCCTGGATGCAGCCGCCGCCTGCCTCCCGCCCCCCCGCGCCCCTCCCCATCCTTCCTCCCTCCTCCCTGCTCTCCCCCGCCCCCCCAGGAGAGCGGAGGAACTTGGCAAGCCATCTCGTCGCCAATCAATCTGTGGTGTAACAATTAGCACTTAGGCACCACTCTTGCTAAACACACGCTTAGAAAACACTTAAAAAAAAAAAAAGAAGAAGAAGAGTCTTCGGGGCCAGAAGCCAGAGCAGCACGGGGGGGGGGGGGGGGGGGGGGGGGGGGGGGGGGGGGGGGGGGAGGGGAAAATGTCAGGGAGCGCAGCCCGGAGGAGGCCTGGGGAGGGAACGGATCAATGCACTGCAGAATGGAAGGCATCTAATACCCTATTATTGACGAGGCCAAAGCACTTTGAAGCGTGTTTCCACCGTGAGCAATTAGTCTGCGAGACCGCAGGAGTTAAGCTAACACTGCCACCCCGCCCCCATCTCCCCTTCCTCCCCGCAGCAGTTGGATGACACTTTCATTTGGTCGCGAGCCCCCGCAGCAGTGGCGCCAGGCTGCAGCCGTAATGGGGCCCATCCGAGGCAGGCCAAATGCTCCAGCCTCCCAGAAGGCCCCCGCCGCCCCCCACCTGCCCCGGCCCCCCGCCCCAGCCGCCCGCGCCCCTGCTCCCGGGTAACAGAATCCAGTCGACGCGGAGTCTGTCTGCGCGCCTGCGAGCTGCCCAAATTGATTGTAATGGTTTTATCGCGCGCAGAGACCTGGCTGTTTTCTCGCCTCTGCTGTCGGCTCGCATAAACGCCCAGGCGGGAGGAAGTGGGTCCTCCTCGCCAGCGGTGGATCGGATGAAAGGCAACTTTTGTTTGTGGGCGAGAAGCTCGCAGCTCGCCCCTGCCTCCAGCCCGGTTCAAGGCCGTTTCTCGCCTGGCCTCCCAGCTTGTTGTGCGTGGAGAGAGTCTGCAACGCCCCAAGAAACAGCGGGGTGGGGGGAGGGGGAGGAGGGGGAGGGGCTCCTTCCTGCAGCCAGCTCTGGGGTCCTCTGGGGTGTTTGGGGAAGAGGGTTCTAGCAGGGGAGGTGGAGAGAGAGAAGAGCTCATGAAGACGGCGGTCCTGACCAATAATCATCAGAGGCAGAGGATGGTGAGGGCTGGCCCCATGTTTAAGTGCCTAGCTGGAGCCAGCCACTGTGTTTAAGCACATCATGGGTGGGGACACTTCTTTAAGTTCTCCGAATTGAAAGCAGGCATTAGTTTCCCCCCATTTTACAGACAGGGAAACTGAAGCATAGAGAGGAGATGAGCCTTGGACAAGGTTACACAGTAAGCAACTGGGAGAGGGAGGCGGAAACGAGAGCTCTGTCTGGTTCATTCGGTGTACTTGGCCACCTTGCTGCATGAGAAAGATGTGGGTGTAACACCTCAAGTATTGGGTGTTCCGAGCACTGGGTGTCCCCCAGCCTGCCACATATAACGATGCCCAGGCAGGCACCAGGAGGGCAAGGATTCCTTTGTGCGGCGTTGGGGTGGGAGGGGGTATAGTCTATTTTTACATATATCCCTTCCTCTTGCTTTGGGAACACGTCTCTATTTGGGAAGCATGGGGCAAAATCATTAAAATGCCTGTTTGCAGTAACAGTTTCATGGCCATGTCGGACAGTTAGCATCTGTCTTTGGAGGAAGGACCAAGCCAAAGCGATAGCGTGCAAAAGCCTTGAGTAGTAGCTGTGAATGTCACTGTTGAGGCTAACCCTTCACCGCATCAGCGCCAATAACCGAAGTGGAATGTAACCTTGGACTATGGTGCCTGCGGGGCTTGCTTACAATGTTGTGGACCGTGGGTCTATAAAAAATGAGAAGAACATGCAGTTATTTATGTTTAGAAGCCTGGGACTGAACTAGCAGATGCATGGAATTTTCTATGTTTTCTTTTCTTTTCTTTTTTTTATTTCTAGGAGAGAGAGAGAGACAGAGTGAGCAGGGGAGGGTCAGAGAGAGAGGGAGTCACAGACTGAAACAGGTTCCAAGGCCCTGAGCTGGCAGTCAGCACAGAGCCTGACGCGGGGCTCGAACCCACGAACCGCGAGATCATGACCTAAGCGAAAGTCGGACGCTTAACCGACTAAGCCACCCAGGCGCCCCATTTTCTATGTGTTCTTAAAGATTTCTTCCGTCTTCTTCTCCCATCCCTTGCCCTGTTTCCTCCACTCCTCATTTCCTATGTCCTGTTCTCAAGCTTCCATGCATTTCTACGCTGAAGTTGGGGTGAGGTCAACCACCTTAGGAGGAATGGCTCCAACGTGGTGACCTCTGCTTTTCACAAGAAAGCACAAAGGCTCTCAGCAGCCCCTCGGCATTGATGGCGGGTTCTTGCCTACGTTCTGGATGAACGCTTTGAGTCCAGCCACAAGCTGAAGGCACGATTCGAAGACCCTAGGGGCCCAGCCCTAAAGAAAAGAGGATGTGGCCATGGTCACAATGGAGACGTGAACAAGGGATGGGATGGGGGAAAGCGGTCGGGGTTCCTGCCCCACCTGTGAGTGGGACCCAGGTCTGACATGGCAGGTGATAAAAAGCGAGTCTGTTTCTCCAAGAGGAAAGCGGGAGGGACCGACTTTGATAATCCCGGGGGCCCATGTGCCGTTCAGTTCCAGCGTGGGAGGATCTGAAGTCCCCTCGGCTGTGTTGATGGGGGGGCGGCCGTGTCAGCATGTGACTGGAAGGGGAAATGGATGTGTGCAACTGCCGGGTGAAGGACCATGGGGTAGGTTTGTGTCCCCTGCGTTGATCAAGGCGTCACACTCGGAGCGGTGTGGGGAGCTGTCCCAGGAACAGGGCTGGGGAATGGGTGAGCTGAGTACCCGTGTCTCGGACCCAGCTCCCCTCTGCCTCCCCGAACCACGTGGGCAGAGTTCTATGCGAGGACTGTGTGAGCTTTTTCCATCCCATGATGCACCCAGGCGCTGCAGGGGTGGGGGGAATGAGCCTGTGACTCAGTTTCCCAGAGCTGCCATAGAAAGTGCCACGAATGGTGTGCCTTAGACAGCACGGCTTTATGCTCCCTCATCTCTGCAGGGTACAAACCCCGAAGCAAGGCATCAGCAGGGCCACGCTCCCTCTGGAGGCTCCAGGGGAGAATGTCTTCCATGACTTTCCCCTAGTATTTGGGGTTCCCGCCACCCCTTGGCCTTCCTCAGCCTCCACTCTCTGCCCCTGCTCTCACGTGGTGTTCTCCCTATGGGTCTTCACCCTGTCTTCCCTTGGTGCAAGTCTGTCTCCATGTTTTCTCTTCTCTTCCTAAAAGGACGCCAGTCAGATTCATGTCCACCTGGAAGACCCCATCTTCAGCTGATTACAGCTGCAAACACCTTATTTCCAAACGAGGCCGTATTCACACGGGATTAGGGCTACGGGTTTTTTTTGGAGGGGGAGGTACAAAATTCAACCCATAAAAGCCTGGAAGAAGGCAGTCCACCGTGGAAGGGCTATATGCATTGGCACGCGATAAAGAGTTAAGCAGACTTAAAGGGTCTGCGCCACATCCCCTGGGCCTGTCTCCAAACAAGGGACCGTTCTCGGTAAGCTTAGCCGCTAATTGACAGCATCCTGTGCAAGCAAGTGTCACGCCCTCTGTACAGCGCACGGCCTGCTTGGGCCAGCAGCACCTGTGGCCCAAAAGCCAAGGGGGAGTGAATGTCGCTGAGGGCACCCCTCAGCCAATGGAACGTCTAATGAGGGCTAGGGATAAAGTCCTTACTCGACCTCTGAAGAGACACCTCTGAGATGCATTCTACATGCTTCTAATATGTTGCAGCGGAATTGAAATCCCATCGTCTACCGTGGCTACTTCAGTGATGGCTTGTCTTGGCTTCTTCTTCTTCCTTGCCTCACTCCTTCTGCTCCCTTGAACCTGACCCTGGGATGCCCTTGACCTCCTCCGCCCCCACTTGGCTCCCATCTCACCCCCATCACCGATAAAACTACCAGTTTCCAAGTCCCTGTCTCAGGCTCACCTTCTGGTGGATTCCAAACCAAGAGACCCTGGAGAGAACATGGATTATTCACTTCCCCGTCTAGGACCGAGCAACGCCCCCTTGAGGAATGATGATAAGAAAAGCCTTTTCTGTGTGCATCATCTGTTCTCATCCCAGGATGTAGTGGGTTGATTTGTGCACCCCCCAAAGGGTATAGCCACAGTCTATCTCCTGAAACCTCTCAACGTGGTCTTACTTGGAAAACGTGCAGAGAGACATAAGCTGAAGGTCGGAGATGAGAGCATAGCGTGGCATCTGCATCATGAATGACAGGTGTCATTCACTGAGACAGACTAAGAGATACAGAGGGGAGAGTCGCACACAGAGGAGATGGTGATGTGAAGGAGGAGGCAGAGAATGAAGCGAGACGTGTATAAACCCAGAAACGCCAAAGATGGCCGCCTCTCACCCACGCATGGGAGAGAGGTTCAGATCTCCCTCACAGCCCTCAGAAGGGACCAATCCTTGGTCTCAGATGTCTGGCCTCCAGAACTGTGACAGGATCCGTGTCTGTGGTTTGAAGCCACCCCGGTAGCTTGTGGCAATAGCCCCAAGAAATGAACTCTGTGCGTTAGTTATTGCCATATTAATATTCCACATGTGGAACAGAGGTTCCGAGAGTTTTACTCATGTGCCTGGGTGTCTGGCGGGGAGTCAAATCTGGATTTAAATCCAGCTCTGTGTAGTTCAAAGTCCTTCCCTTAAACATTCTTCTAGATCTTCTTCCTCAGGGAAGTTACTGCATTTCCTGGGTCTTAGAGACTCCTTGAGGCCCAGGCAGTTCTATTTAGGGCTCAGGGACAAAGGGCAGGGACAGTAAAGACTATGAATAAATTTGGCAAATGAGGCCTCCCCGTGAGAAGTACCTGGAGAAGACAAAGGCCTAGGGCCTGAAGGCGAGGGGGGGGGGTGCCGGGAAGGGGCTGCAATTTCTAAAGTAGGGGCCAGGAATTTGTGAGTATTTAAGTAACCTCAATAATCTCTGGAAGCCAAGAGAACTGGAAGGCTTAGAATTATTTTTGGCAGCCAATATGGCGGGCCTTTGTGGTACAGAGGTGCTCTGCAAGTCAGATTTCGGAGGGAAAGGTCACCGAGGGGGTGAGGGAAGAGCTGTACCCTGAAGTGAGCTTCCGACAGAGGCTGGGAAGGAAGCAGGCACAGGTGGGGATTCGGACTTGGAAAATAAAGTGTGATTTCAGCTTCTCATTGAAAGACTGCTTGGCCCTGCGAACTAGCCACTGTGTGGCCATGTGGCCCGTGGCCACGCCAGCTGCTCCCCCCTCCCGCCAGAGACTCTTCACTGCATCTGCATAATGGGCAGCTGCACAGGAATAAAGGGGGTCGAGTAGTTAAAGGGAAAGTTTAGATTAGCAAAAAGGAAAGTCTTCCTCAACGTTGATGTGAGTCAGTGGAGAATCCAACACACCCAAAGTGTAGGCTCCATTAGTAATGGATTCATGAAGTGAGTTCTATGTGCCTAGCAGGGGCCCTGCAGCTGAGAGTCTTTTCAAATGAGAGAACTAGCATGCTTTGGGGGGCGGGGAGAACGTTGCACAGGGGTGCGTAATCAAGAACAGAATGGTGTGTTTCCACCTCTGCCTTCCAAGGGAAACGAGAGACAGTGTGCAAATTGGTTGCAAAGAAGAGACACATCGGATTCACTGAAGCCCTTGCTGTTAAACAGACACCACCCATTGTTACCCCTCCTTCCAATGCCCATGGCAGACATCACTAATCGATCACAGCTACTCTTTCCTTTGGACCCCCGTTAAGGTCTTGTTTCTGAAGATGTTAAACGAGGCAGGCAAGACCAGAGGTGGTACGGGAGATGGAATCCCCTGACCCTCCAGCCCTCAGGTGAGGAGGGCTGATGTCAGAGATGCGTAGGGAAGTGTGGAAACGCAGGTAGCGGAGCAGCCGCAGACACACTTGTAACTCGGTACCTCTAAGATCCAGATGTGGGGCCAACCTCCAGGAGAACTGGACCAATGGTTAATTTCCATTCTGGTCCAGGAATCGTTCTAGCTATTTCCTGTGCATCTGCAATTCATACCAAGAGGAGGGGAGATAGAGAGAGAGACAGAGAGAATCCAGTTGGGATAATTTGTCACCAACCAAGATGGTATACCTTTATAGAACAGACTGTCTCTGAGACAACGTTCAGATGACCCATTCCCATTACGAACAGCCTTTCCTGAAATGCTTTTAGATCAAATGGCGATTCTTATATCTAGTGGTCAGCAAACTTTCCGCAAGGGGCAAGATAGTAAATCTTTTCTACTGTGCCTGTCACAGTGGATCAACTGTGTCATCGGAATGCAGAAGCAAATGCAAACACGGGAAGGCTGTTGTGTTTCAATAAAACTTTATTTGCAAAACCAAGTGCCTGTAGCCAGTAGTTTCCAACCCTTGTTTGGAGTGATCAGCGGTAGCTGGGGTAGCAGGGTCAGAGAGCACGATAATGACATCTTACTGCCGAAGAAACTGTGTCCTTCTCAGAAGGCATGACACACTGCCATGTGCTGGGTATTTCATGACTCTCTGGGATCAGTAGCTGCTGTTACGCTTCTCATGCACAGGTTCTGAGAGATCTGGTGGTCTTCAGTGAGGTAAATTACATGTATCTTTTTTTATAATGTTTATTTATTTATTTTGATGGGGGAGGGGCAGAGAGAGAGAGAGAGAGAGAGAGAAACCCAAGCAGGTTCTGTGTTGACAGTGCACAGCCTGGCACAGGGCTCCATCCCATGAACTGTGAGATCATGACCTGAGCTGAAATCAAGAGTCAGATGCTTGGGGACACCTGGGAGGGATGGGGGCTCAGTCCGTTGAGCGTCTGACTTCGGCTCAGGTCACGATCTCACAGTTTGTGGGTTCAAGTCCCGTGTTGGGCTCTGTGCTGACAGCTCAGAGCCTGGAACCTGCTTCAGATTCTGTTTCCTTCCTCTCTCTGCCCCTCCCCTGCTCTCTTTCTCTCTCAAAAAATAAACAAACTTTAAAAGAAAAAGAGTCAGATGCTTAACTGACAGAGCCACGCAAGTGCCTCTAAATTACATTTGACTTTGACATTTTTTCCTGGAACCCTCCCCTTATGACCATGTCCTTTTTGTACGTAACAGGGAGGGAAAAGACGTGGCATGCTCACTGTGATTCCCCATTGCCTCACCCATGGCAGACATCACTAATCGATCACAAGAGTAATCGATCCCCGAGTCCATGCAGGCCCCACCATCCTTCTTAACATGAAACAGTCGCAACCAATGTCGCAGAGGTGGCCCTCAAACCAAAACATGTTTGCTATTCTAGGAAGAAGGAGAGTGTGAAAACGGATAATGTCAGCATATAGACAAAGTCTCAAATGTCAAACTGGGCGTCCCAGCTCCTCCATATTCCTGGGCTGAGATCCCACTTCAACAGACTTACAGTAGACAAACCCAGGACGCATAAAAAGAAATCTCCCTGCCAAGTTGTTCGGGATTTCCCTTGTTTCAGCAGATGGTCTCAGTCTTGTCATTCTCGAGGGGTCCTCGAAACTAGGATCCAGCTGTTTCCTGGGGGAGCGTTTGGGTGGAGTCTGGCAAGTTCAGCTTGGAAGGAACATTTCAGCACAGGTATTTGTGACCCATCCAAAAGCTCCAGAGTTTGAAACCAGACTCACGATAGAGTCAGGGCTCCCATGCATCGGGCTCAGAGCCCAGGTGGGTAGCCCCCCAACCCCCGGCTTCCTTCTGCTGCTGGAGGAGCCCTCTGTGCTGGGCCCGCCAAATAGAAACGGCACCTGGAAGTCCACTGCTCTTAATGTTTCTGCCTCCGGTCACCCCCTTCCAGCTCACATTGCCGAGAGGAGGAGAAATCGGCTTTTAACACCATCCAGTGACCCTCTGTAAGCACCTTCTTCTGCATTTGATCTAACAAGGTGGGGACAGGTCAGTTCTGGCTTGGAAGAGTGAAAGCCTTGTCAACAGGTGGTTGGAGCCGCGTGAGAACAGGGGAAGTCGGAGGCCCGGCTGGCCGGGGCAGCCAGAGAGCTCACCTGGAAAATATTTCGGGGGAAGCTGTCACGGGCATTCTGAGTGCTGACAAGATGTGTCAGGGAAATCCACTGAGCGCTTTTAGGAAGCAGCTATTTTCTCGCACAGAATCTCGCTGGCTTTCCAGTGAGGGGCCCAGGGGAAGTTGGCTGGCATAGAAGAATGATCCAGAAGAATTGGAGCGGCAACAGGGAATGGGGGGGACTGTATCTTTGGGGCTGGAAGAAGTGCTTACACGATTTGCTCTCATTCTCTCCTCCCTGACTTTGCTGATGCACCGGCAGAATGGTTTGGCACCGTTGTCCCCTATTTGCAAAGATGGGGGAGTGGGTGAGAGCCTGGGTTTCGACATGTGCTTCTTGGAATTGAGTCCCAGACCCGCTGTTTATCAGCTGGGTGATGTCTGGAGGGTTACCTACCCTCTCTGTGTCTTAGTTTCTTCATCTTGTAAAATGGGAATACTACCAGGGCTTAACTGATGAGGTTGTTATGAGGGATGAAAGAGTTAGTTCCAGGAAAGGGCTCAGAACACATGATCAACACCGTGGGGAGTCATTTGGCGTATATTTTTCTTTTTTTTTGAAGTCAGGCTTATCAACATGTAGTTTACATCCAGTAAATACACCCTTTCACTGATGACCTCACTGAAGAGTTCCGATGAGTTCCAACAAATATTTATGAGGATGTGACCTCCACAATGAAGATACAGACTGTGCCCATCACCCTCACAAAGTTCCTTTGTGCTTCCTCTCCCACCCCCAAGCCTCCAGCAACCCTTCATCCAATTTCTATCCCCAGACCTTCGCCTTTTCTAGAACGTCGTATAAAGGAAATCATTCCGTATGTGGCCCTATGGGCCCCGTTTCTTTTACTTTGCATAAGGCTTTCAAGGCTTGCCCATGTCATGGGTACCAGCCCTTTGTTCCTGTTCATGGCTGAGTAATATTCCATCGCAGGGGAGTTCCACACTTGGTGAGTCCATCCATAATTTGAATGACATTTGGGCTGTTTCCAGTTTGGGGTAATTACGAATGATGGGGCTGTGGATATTCACATGTACATCTTCGTGTGGACACCCACTTTCTTTCTCTTGGGCTAATACCCAAGAGTAGCATGGCTGGGTCACCGGAAAAAAATATGTTCAACTGCCTGAGCAATGGCCAAACCGTCTTCTAAAGCGGCTGTGCCATTTTTTCATATTCTGATCAGCGGTGTATGAAGCTCCTGCCCCTCCCCCCACCACTCAATGGTGCCACCTTCTGGGTTTTGTTTTTTTTTTTCCTTTTTAATGTTGCCTTTCTAGTAGGTGTTCAGCACCATTCTGTTGCATTTTTAACTCGGATTTCCCGATGACCGGTAAAGATGAGCATCCTTTCCTGCGCTTATTTGGCAAACACATCTCTGCTTCGGTGAACTTTGGGTTTTGTTTTGTTTTGTTTTGTTTTGTTTTGTTTTGTTTTGTTTTGTTTTAAGAGTGAGGACAGCCACCCACTTCTTGTTCTCCATTGTCCTGTTTGTTTGGTTGGGATCCTTGTGTCTGGAGCGCCTGAGGGTCCAGGTTGGGAATGGCGTCCGATGCTTGGATTCCTTTCCTTCTTGGGGTTCTGCATCCTGCGGGGTGTGCTTCATCACTGGAGTCCCCCAGGCAGCCACTGGACGCCCCTGGGCTTCTGTTCTTTGAGGAGAGATGGTGTCAAGGCCCCAGGAAACTCAAGCCCAGGGGGCACGAACACCTACTCCCCTCCTAGCTTTCGCTGTGGAGTTTCTGTAGCTGCTGGCTATCTAAGCCCCACTCACTTGGTCGGGGGGGGGGGGGTGGTGGGGACACGGAGACCGAGCGGCTAATACACCGAGGTCGTATGCCTGTCCTTAGAGCTAGTGGAGGGGCCCGTGCTGGCTTCAGGGCCTAAGGGTGGGGGACAACTAGACCCAATGGCAGCACAGGACTGAGTCTGTGGGGCCGCTGCCCCTCTTTGGTTTGTGCCCCTTCCTGTGGACAAAATGTCCATGAAGCCAAGGTGCGGGGCTTTGCTGTGGGCATCTGGAACCCTTAAATTCCATGGTCTAATGGCTCCATCTCTTCCTCCCGCATAGGCACAAACCTCCTCCTGTGTCTGTCTTCCCAGCAGATGCTGATGCTCCTGGAGCAGACCCGAGGCGCAGTTGGTAGGGGTTGGTGGGGAATCGACGGAATTTGGATGTATAACCTGGGAGGTCCACGTGTGTGCCCTTGAGTCCTTGGGGTGTGGGAGGCAGGGGAAGGCCGGGTGGAGGTATCCTAGACCACCGGAGAGGCTAAGGAGGTTTGGCAAGGCCATGAGGAAGTCCTTGAGCCGAAGCTGGCCGTCACCAGAGCCCCATGCCTCCCGGAAGCACACCTGCCACAGTGTCTCTGCCATTTGCAGTCACGGTGGGGGGACAGTCCCCGGGAAACGTGACCTCCGAGCAGAGGTGGATGTCAGGGCGCAGCGCTGGGACCCTCGGTCAGTTTCATTGCTTGTGGTTAGAGGTCTTCTCTCTGGTGGAGGTTCGAGCAAGCGCTTACCCTCACTAACCTATGACCCACCAGGGAACCTTGTTAGAATGAAGGCTGTGAACCGGCAGATCTGGGGAGGGGGGAGCCATGATCGGCTCAGCCCCCAGGGGGTGCGCCCGCTGCGCGCGCCTGGGGGCCACGCCTGAAGCATTTAGGGAGCCAAATAGGTGCCTGATACACAGTAGCTAGGATACTCACCATGTTTCCCCAGAAGAGGGCTGTGTGGATCTTTCCCCCGGCCCCCTCCCCCCGGACATTTCCCGGTGGGGTCATTTCTGCAGAGCACGTTGCCAGCTGAGGAACAATGAAGTCACACGAGGCGGTGGCAGAAAAGGAGGCTGAGGGCGGACACGTGCTTCCCCCGGCAGGTGTGGGGAGAGCGGGACCAGCTGAAGGGGAAGCCTCTAATTGGCGAGGGAAGTCACTCGGCTTAAACAGGATGCACGCACAAGGCCCCTTCCAGGCCCCGCCGCGGCCTTGGGGTTCTGGCCGCAAGGAGCGAAGGAAAGTGGTGTCAGGAGGTCAAGCCTTTCCTTAGGGCTGAGCTGCTGCCGCTGGACTTTCCCTTCCAGGAGGGCATCCCCCTCTGCAGAGACTCTTCTGGAAACACACGTGTGCCTTCAATCCCGCCGCCGCACCTGCCGCCGGACTGTTAATCTAACAGATTAGAAAAAAGATCCTCTATTAGTTTCTGAAGGCAGCCGGGACAAACTGCCACAATGTGGTGGCTCAAAACAGCAGATGCTTATTCTCTCATCGTTCTGGAGGCCGGAAATACGGAATCGGTGTCGTTGGGTCAAGGTCAAGGTGTTGGCCAGGCCTCCTCTGGAGTCTCGGGAGACGACCTGTTCTGTCAACCCGCCCAAACAGCAGGAGACCGGGATCTTCAAAACTCTCTGCTCCAGCATCCCATGATCTTCTCGTCCGTGTGTGGAACATCCCCCTCTGCCTCCCTCTTATAACCGATGTGTTCAGAACCCACCTAGACAATCCGGGATGAGCTCCCCATCCCACGATCCTTAATGTAATCATGTATGTAAAGACCCTCTTCCATTTTGCCTAGAAGGTAACATTACAGGTGCCAGGGAGTAAGATGTGGCTGTCTCTGGAGGGGGACATTTCAAGCCCCCACATTGTCTGCTGGTCTCTCCCCTTTAGGGTATAAACTCTGTGGCAGATAAGGGGTTTTGTCCGTCTTGTTCAAAATGCTGGCCTCAGTGCCTATCACAGTTATGCAGGAGAGGCTTGATAAATGTCTGCTGAGTGAATGAATCAGTGAATGCCTTTGTAAGCCAGAGGGAGAGAGGCTTGCTGTTTAAAAGAAGCCTGCACAGAATCCGTTGTGAAGGGCTGTTTGATAATCTGGGTAATTGCCTTCAACTCAGGCTCGGAAAAAGTAAGCTTTTCAGCATCACATTTTCTGAGTGGCACATTCCCTCCCTATATGGCTTGGGATGTTGCTTTTAAGAAAAGCAGCAAAGTGGGGCACCTGGGTGGCTCAGTCCATTGGGCCTCTGACCTCGGCTCAGGTCATGATCTCACAGTTCGTGGGTTCAAGCCCTGTGTTGGGCTCTATGCTGACAGCTCGGAGCCTGGAGCCTGCTTCAGATTCTGTGTCTCCCTCTCTCTCTCTGTCCCTTCCCTGCTCACGCTCTGCCTCTTGCACTCTGAAATAAAAACATTAAGAAAATTAAAAAGAAAAGAAAGCAAGCAAAGAATTGGCACTGAGCCCTTTATTTTGTTTCAACCAAGTAAAAATAAAGGCCCTCAACTAATGTCACCATCCCTGTGCTTTTTCACATGTAAATTTCATCGAAAGTGTCCAAGTTGCTGCCAAATACACTAAAACATGGCCCTGAGTCATGGTGACGATGTTTGGAGCACAGACTGCTTGAGTTCAAACCTCAGCTGTGTCACTTGGCAGCCCTGTGACCTTAGGGCAAGTTCCTTGTCCTCTTGAGCCTCAGTTCCTTTATCTGTAAAATGGGACCAATTAGCATACTTACCTCATTAAGTTGCGGTGAGGATTTACTCAATCGATAAGTATTTATTGAGGACCTAGTGGGTGCCAGGCATTGGGCGCACAGTGTGAAGAGAAAAGGCAGAGTCCCTGCCTGCTGCGAGCTTCTACTTCTCTGGGAGCTCAGGAGCGTGAGGGCTCTGCTAGGCTGGGTGACATGGTCAATCCTCAGTAGAAGTTTTGGTTACTGTTATAAATAAAGAGTCATCTCCATTTCCTTTATTGGGCACCAAATCTGCAACTGCGGTCATTTTTTTCCTACTTGTGACTTGCTGGAGGGTCATCACACGTGGGAAGTGAAGGATCGTCCGGCGGTTCAGACGGAAATCAGTCTTGTCCTTGTGAGCCAGTAGAGATGGGAGAAATTGCTTTGGCCTTAGATTAAAGAAGAGGAAAAGCAAACGACTGGGTTGTGACCCGTGATAAAAGAAGTGTAGGAAGCGGAGGTGGGCATCAAGAGTGTGAGCAGCCTGGATAGGAGATAACCTTGAAGGACTTTCCTTGCACGCAGTCTGAACTCTGGAATTTGTCCCTGCAGGAGAGAAGCGGGCTGGGCGTGACGCAGCAGGGACAACGTGTGGCATCAGCTGCAGGGAGCTCTCTTACAGTCAAGGACTTTTGGAAGGAGCTTAGGAATGGGGCTGGCAGGAAATAGCCTTGTCTCCCTTTCTCCGGATGGTGATACATGGCACCTTCTTTTACTGTTACTTCTTTTCTTTCTCATATCGCTTCACTAGGTCAGGAGCTCCCTTAGGGGAAAGGGCTGTGCCGGTCATGGTCTTAGTAAGCACTTATCCTAGGAGTACATTTGGCTGCAATTAAGAGAAAACTCAACTCTTTCGGGGCTCAAATAAACAATGGTTTATTTTCCTTACATAACAAGAAATCCAGAAGGAGGTGGGCATTGCAATAGTTTAGCAGCTCCAATACCCCTCTGTGATATTTTTAGCTTGGTTCAGCTTAATGCCTCATGGTCACAAGATAGCTGCTGTACCTCCAGACATTGCGTCTGCTTCCGAGGCTAAAAAGGGAGTGAAGGGACAGACAGGTCTTACCTAGCCACTCTCATCCCCATTTCTATCAGGAGAGAATGAACTCTTTTGAACAGTTAGCTGCTTAAATCACATTGGCCCGAATGGAGCCCTGGAGCCAGCAGGGAAGACTGGGGAATGACATGTTATCTTTTTTTTTTTTTTAATATTACAACACTCTCACTGTACACAAAGCCCACATGGAATGGAAGTTGGGAATAGGCCTTGAGAAGGAATGAAAAAAGGAAGGAGTTGGAAATTGCCCTGACGACGAATGAATGAGTTGTTTGGTGACTGAATTAGCCCAGAATTCAGCAGTTTGCGATGATACCACGTCTTTCTGATGCCCACGAAAATATATGCAGATCTTGGAGTAATTAAGATCGCCAGACATTAGTAACCAAGAATGTGAACATTGGGTGATGCTTGACTTTAATAATATGCATTCGCTCATTCCTGTTAAATGAGCTCTTCAGAGTGAGTCCTTCTTCAACTTGGACAAGACAGGCTTACTTTGGTGCATACGGGTCTCTTGTCAACGCCACTGGGGATGTTGCAAAGACACGAGGGAGATGGAGGGCCACCGGGTGTCTGTAAAGTAAAAGGAGGCAGTGCTCGGGGTCCCTGTCTTGCTTTCAGTCTTAATTAGTTCTCTTTTGTCCTTGCCCCGGCTTTCGGGGTTAGCCAGTGTTTTGCCCTTGAGCCCTGAGTCCCTGCAAAGGCAGGATGGAAGTTCAACTGGATTGAATTGGGGCATCTCTGCCCACCAGCTCCTGCTCCCACGCCCTTGGGGGTGGATGTTTAGCCAAGACCTTGTCCAACGGGGGCATCTTGGTCCAACAGCCTTTTGGGGGAGGCCCCTGGGCGTGAGAGCCTGACCACTTGTCCAGGAGTGGAAACAGGGAAGTGTGACCTTGGCCAAGTGACTTGACTTCTCTGAGCCTCAGCTTCGTCCTCCGCATTACCTGCTCTGAAATTCAGGCGAGACGAGGTATTTGGAGCATCTACAACGGAGCCTGGCACCTAGTAAGCATGAATAAAAACAGGGCTCCTCTTCCTCCTTCAATTTAGAATTAGTGTAATTGTGACGCTCTTAGCTGGAAAAACCTGGGTCGGGATCGATGATGATCAGTTCAGCTTATTTTTTAGCTACGGTTTTCTCATGTAAAAACGGACATCAGTAAAGCTTCCTGGGGTGGTGGGGAGTTAGAAATTATAGGCTGAGGGGCGCCTGGGTGGCTTAGTCGGTTAAGCGTCTGACTTTTGCTTAGGTCATGATCTCGCGGTTCGTGGGTTCGAGCCCCGTGTCGGGCTCTGTGCTGACTGCCAGCTCAGAGCCTGGAGCCTGTTTCAGCCTGTGACTCCCTCTCTCTCTGACCCTTCTCTGCTCACGCTGTCTCTCTCTCTCTCTCTCTTCTAGAAATAAATAAAACATTTGAAAAAAAAAAGAAATTATAGGCTGAATAAATCCTGTTGGTGCAGGGAAGGTATACATGAGGGACACAGCAGTGTCCGGCCGAGACTAAGCAGGAAGATGGGATTCAGGATGACCTGGGGCATCAGGGGCTCAGGCTGGGGCAGGTGTGGGAGAGTCACCAGCTTGAGCCGGGCCAGAAGGCAGGCTGTGTCCTGGGAGGGAGGAGGCAGTCCCTCACCAGCCGGCCCTTCCCCCGGCGAGCCCAGGTGGGGCTCCGAGATCAGATCTTCCAGCTGGAGAATGGTGAGGTTCTGGGCAGAAGGGGGGACCACTGGGGGCTCAGCAGGTAGCGTGCGTGCCTCCCCAAATCCATGGGGGTCCCAGTTCAAGGTCAAGCATGCCTGGGCTCCAGCCTGGAATTCCTACTCTGGTTTCATCGCCCACTGCCTGTTTGACTTCACGCTATTTAGTCTTCCTGAACTTGGGATCTCTTCCTGGGGAGTAGGATCCATTTTTAAGCATTTTTTTAAATGTTTATTTATTTTTGAGAGAGAGAAAGAGACAGAGCGTGAGCGGGGAGGGGCAGAGAGAGAGAGGGAGACACAGAATCCGAAGCAGGCTCCAGGCTCTGAGCTTTCAGCACAGAGCACCATGCGGGGCTCGAACGGTGAGATCATGACTTGAGCCGAAGTCGGATGCTTAATGGACCAAGCAACCCAAGCGCCCCAATAGTAACCATTTTTAAAAGCTAGGGTGCTCCTGGTTACTTACATTGAATCTTACAGTGTGTCAGTTCTCTGCCCTGACTATGAACCCATTTAACTGTCCCTGCAGCCCTGCAAAGCTGATACCATTATTATCTTCCTTTGGCCAGCGAGGAAACTGAGGCACAGAGCAAGATAGGTGACCCCACTGGTATATCAGCTCAGGCAAGAGGTTGAGAAAAGCCCCAGGCGTTGCCACTCCCTTCTTCAACAAGTAATTGCACACTGCCGGTGGGGATGCACACTGGTGCAGCCGCTCTGGGAAACAGTGTGGAGGGTCCTCAAAAAATTAACACTAGAACTCCCCTAGGACCCAGCGATAGCACTGCTGGGAATTTACCCAAGGGACACAGGAGTGCTGATGCATAGGGGCACATGGACCCCAATGTTCACAGTAGCACTCTCAACAGTAGCCAAATCATGGAAAGAGCCTAAGTGTCCATCAGCGGACGAATGGATCAAGAAGATGTGGTTTATATAGACAGTGAAATACACTTGGCAATGAGAAAGAATGAAATCTGGCCATGTGTAGCAACATGGATGGAACTTGAGGGTGTTATGCTGAGCGAAATAAGTCAGGCAGAGAAGGACAGATACCATATGTTTGCGCTCCTATGTGGATATTGAGAAACTTAACAGAGAGACCATAGGGGAGGGGATGGGGGAAAACAGTTACAAACAGAGAGGGAGGGAGGCAAACCATAAGAGACTTGTAAACATAGAGAACAAACTGAGGGTGGATGGGGGGCGGAGGAGACGGGGAAATGGGTGACGGGCATGGAGGCGGGTGCTTGTCGGGGTGAGCACTGGGCATTGTATGGAAGCGATGAATCACGGGAATCCACCCCCAAAACCAAGAGCACACTGTGCACGCTGTATGTTAGCCACCTTGACAATAAATTATATTTTTAAAAAACCCACACAAATTGCACAAATAATTCCCTGTCATCAAAGGGGGTACATTGTAAGGATGACCCAAAATGACCCAAAATGACCCAAAATTCCTGGTTGGAGGCAGGCGTCAAAAGGGAGGCTGTTACACACTGACCTCAACTTTTTCTTCAGGCACCAATGTCCCTGGTTGCTGGTTGCAACGCTCCATTTCTCATGGAGGAACACTGAGGCCCAGAGGTAGTTTGGGAGCAGCTCATTCATCACCCGAGTTTTTCTGGAGGTGAGGTTTGCACCGCTGCTGTCTGAAGAGTCAGGAGGGACCAAGCGTGGCTTCACCGGGTGCCTACCTGGCCGGTGGGAAGAAGCTTTCTTTCTTTCTCTCTTTTATTAATAGTTTTCATTTTAATTAATTATTTTGAGAGAGAGGAACACAGGAGGGGCAGAGAGAGAGAGAGAGAGAGAGAGGGAGAGACAGAATACCAAGCAGGCTCCGCACTGTCTGCGCAGAGCCCGCTGTGTGGGCTCGAACTCACCAACTGCGAAATCATGACCTGAGCCGAAATCAAGAGTTGGATGCTTAAGCGACGGCGTCCTCCAGGTGCCCCACTGTGAAGAAGCTTTCTTCAGCCAAGGGTTAATTGATGTCAGGAACACACTGGAGGAAAGGAAACGTGTGTGTGTCACAGGCCACACGCTGGTGGCCACGACCTGTGTAACCAGGCGAGGCGGAGAGGGTCCGTTCTCCCGTCCCCACACCTGCATCTCTTTGCGATCCCGTGGACGTTCAAACCTGCTGGCACCCAGGGGCCCTGGCAAGCGCATGCCAGGAGAGGACACCTTGCAGAGCCCCCACCGCCCGCCCGGGTTCCTGGCCGTGGCTGCCACGCCCACCAGCCACCGTCGCATCTGCTTCCCATGGGCCGCTCCCAGCCAGTGACCGTGTGCCGCAGGGAGACTAAGGCAGGCGCATTTCTGGGAGACACAGGACGGCTCTGGAAGCCAACCCTGGCTCAGGAAACCCATGCTCCTCGTGGAAGCTTCCATAGACTGCACGTGAGTCTAGCTACCCTCCTAACCCAGCACCCCCAACCCCCCACCTCCGCTCAGGGTCACACCTGATTTCCATCTCAGCGGCTCTCAGCCTTTGGTGCTTCTCCCTGATTTTCTCTCCCAGGCCTTTCCCCTAAAATAAAATAAAAAATTCCTTGGGCGGTTACTCCCTTCTTGGGACCCACGTTCTATAGGACTGGAACGAACAAATCCAAGTGGAGATAAGCAAGAGCCCGGCTGGAGGCTCCAAATTAATTAAGAATAAATAGAAGCCTTGAACGACTTCCCCCCAAGTCCACACTTATGGTCGTAGCAAAAGCAGACGATACACAGTGACATTTGTCAGGAGGAAGGCTGTGTGTCCAGATCATGAGTGATTTATCCACAAGGACTTTTTATAAAAACTTGAATCTTTCAGTGGTATTTCTGCATCGGGCTTGGGTTCTGAGGCCGGGTGCAGTCTTTGCTGGCTGGGGGGAGGGGGGGGAGTGGTGGGTGGGGTGGTGACTCGGGAAAAGCCTCAGTCTCTTTATCTGTAAAATAGGGCTGCTAGTCTCCTGGAAAGGTTCCGCAAGGGGTTGGTGATGTCGTTCATGCGCGGGTTAGCAGGGTGCCTGGTTATACAGGTGCTCGGCGAATGTCGCGATGACTCTTATTAAATTGGCATCTTCAGGGGCGCCTGGGTGGCTTAGTCGGTTAAGCGTCCGACTTTCGCTTAGGTCATGATCTCGCGGTTCGTGGGTTCGAGCCCCGCGTCGGGCTCTGTGCTGACTGCCAGCTCAGAGCCTGGAGCCTGTTTCAGAGTCTGTGACTCCCTCTCTCTCTGACCCTCCCCTGCTCACGCTGTCTCTCTCTCTCCTACAAATAAATAAAACATTAAAAAAAAAAAATTTTTTTAAAAAAAAAATAAAATAAAAACTACATCTTCAAAGGGTCTACAGAAAACCCCCCACTTATTTAAATTAACTATTTGAAAGGTAAGGTCAAGTAGTATNCGTGGGTTCGAGCCCCGCGTCGGGCTCTGTGCTGACTGCCAGCTCAGAGCCTGGAGCCTGTTTCAGAGTCTGTGACTCCCTCTCTCTCTGACCCTCCCCTGCTCACGCTGTCTCTCTCTCTCTCCTAGAAAAAAAAAAAATTGGCATCTTCATTCTTTCCTTTGACTAACCCCAAAGGTGAGAGTTCTCCCCTCCATTTAACAGATGAAGACACTGAGCCTTGGGGTCGGGGCAGAGACTTGCCCACCGGCACCGGGAGACAATAGAACGTCGGGGTGCGGACCCCGTTCTTAGAGACCGCGCTGCCTCCCCATCTATTTGTGCGCCCTGTCTTGCCCTCCATCCGTGAACGATAGGGGGCTTTCTCGACACATTCTAGCAGAGTCACTTTTTGGTGTGCGGCTTTCACAGTTTCTTTTGGGGGAAGCCACGAATAAACACGCGTCTTTCCCATTCGGGTTCCTGAGAACAGACACTCCCGGTGACCTGTGCCTTCGCGGTCGAGCAGAGGACCTGGGACCATGGCTGGCACATCGCGGATGCTCAGCTCAGTACACTTGACAGATGAAGGGCTCTTCAAACCCCGGCCCAAGTCCCCTCCCCAGGACGAGAGGCCCCCCCCCCCCCCGTCTTCCCAGTGCCCACTGCACAGACCTTACCAGGCAGGAAGTTCCACGCTGGCCACCACATCATCTCCAGGGGCTGGCACGGCGCTGGGCCATGGGTCAGGAGCTCCCAGGGGCTGGACCCGGGCTGGTGTGTAAGTTACAGCCCCTGCAGCCAGAGTGCGTGCCCCCCGGGGGCAGGGGCTGTTTTACTGGTATTTGCCCAGCCTTCCCCGCCAGGTGCACACGGTGGGCTTGGCGCATGCCTAGCTCCTGCTTAGACTGGAGGCCAGCAGAGGTGACCCAGTGGTCGTTCTCGGGCAGGGAGGGGGGCGGTGAGGCTGGGGGCGTCCGCTGGGCGTGGCCAGGGGCAGACCCGCAGCTCTAAGCAGACGCCTACCCCTGGCCCAGATCTGCCAGCTCCTTCAGATCCCAGCCTCAACCCGACAAGGGCTTTCTCGTAGGTTCTCTGGCCTCACCTGGGATTAGCTTCTAAGTGATCGGAAAGCACTTAAAGATGGAAGGTGCTGTGTAAGGACAGAAATAATTCCCCAGACATTTCACAGAGAATTAATGCTTTCCCGAGGCTGTTGGACGGTCCCTGCCCAGGTTGCTTGGCTCACAGGCTGAGGAATAATGGTGTCGGGCCAAGGAAGAGACCCAGGGAGAGGCTCCGGTCCTGCAGCGGAGCGACAGAGATAGGGGAAACTGAGGCACAGGGCGCAGGGAGAAGCATGTTGACACAGCACCCCTAAGCCAATATTGAAACTAAAGTGAAGTCCAAAATGTGCACCCAGGAAGGCTTCTACTTTGTGTTTTAAAGTTTCTGGCTTCATATAAGATTCCTGAAGCGATGAGGACAGTCATGTAAAACTGCAGCACGTAGGTTCCCGAGTGGGGCAGCCGGTGTCGGCAGACACCGCCTGGTGGTCTTGGACACTTTACTCTTCTAAAAAAATCATTATTCATATATTTTGAGAGGGAGAGAGTGACATGCACAAGTGAGGGAGGGGCAGAGAGAGGAGGACAGAATCCCAAGCAGGCTCCACACCATCAGCACAGAGCCCGACGCGGGGCTCGACCTCATGAACTGTGAGACCATGACTCGAGCTGAAAGCAAGAGTTGACGCTCGACCGACTGAGCCATCCAGGTGCCTCAATAGTTTACTCCGTTAAAGACTCAGTTTCCACCTCTGTGAAATGGGTTGAGATATGGAATCAAACTTGCTGAATACATTTATGTAGGGCTTAAGGGGAATGATGTTTGTAAAGAACTGAGGACATATGAAATGCCCAATTAAGTAACTAACAAAGAGTGATCAGGGTTATTACCACCGTCCCCTGCCCCTCTGTCAAACTGTCACCTCTGTTTAGGGGAGTCTCACATCCTTCTCTCTCTTTCCTTTGCCTCACAGTTGACTTCTTGGAAATTCTATTGGTTTTGCCTTAAAAATATATCGGGACCCTTCCCACTCTCTTTCCACGGTGGTCTCCCCTGGATAACTTCCTAAATCTGGGGTAAAAAAAACTTACAGGCCCTGGTGAAATCTGGCCTGCTGCTTTTTTTTGGTTGGGGGTATGCTGTAAACTAAG